>NW_022994363.1:0-59797 GCF_012275295.1 Melopsittacus undulatus | reverse complement strand
ATGCAAATGCAAGAAATATGGCCCAAGGACTATGAAAATGTTCTGATGAAAGAATTATAATGAATCTCTTATAAAGGGTTTGTGTTATTGACATAACCTTAAACATTTTTAGAAGTATGCAGTAAAGGAAAATGACAAATAGGCTATAAGTTCATAGTAAAAGGGATCTAGTGCATAATATTCAGAAAACTGAGAAAGCACATATAATTGAAACTGATGAATGACCAAGACATAGGAACTTGCTACTAAAACTTGCTTTTTTTTTCAGACAATGAAACGTAATTTTTTAGAATAGTTTTAATAACTCTCCTATTCTGTTAATTCTTAACTAAGGTAATAATTTCTACAATATATGTTCAAGAAGCAAGATTTCATATCTAAGGCTAGAAAAAAGTCTACCTTTGCCCCCTGCTCCTTGTGTGACCTTGATCAATTTGTTTTTCTCTGGAAAGCTTTAGATTCCTAACCTTTACAGAGGCACACCCCTACCTCAGTGATAAGATAAAGATATTATGGGTGATTTGTTGAAATGCTATAAACATGCAATACATGTGCCAATACAGCTCACTCTCTGCATGGATAAATACCGTTATGTATTTGTAAAAACTCAAAGTTAATTTATGCAGTATTCTTTTTTTCCCAATTTTCAATCAGCTTTGTTTTTACAGTCTTGGAAAAATAATCCCTATTAAAAACCCCAGCTTTTCTCTTCTACCTACAGGTCCTTAGCAGGAGTACTATTCACACAATTCAGTGATATAGCTGGAGTACCCAAATATTTCATGCTCCCAACACACCTCATTGTATTTTGCGTGTTTTGAAACATATGCTGCAGATTGAGAATTCTTGAGGACTCTAGGCAGAGACAGAGGCTAGCTTCCTAACTTTCTTGTCAATTCTAAACCTACTGTAAGGACTTAATCTTTGAGTAAGGCATAGACACTCATGTGGTAAAGATTAGTTACTTAATGTAACAGTATTTCAGTGTAACACATATATATGTGCATTTTGTACAGTTGGCTCGGTTTTTCGCTTTTTAAAATGGATTTAAAATGACTTACTTACATTTTGTATGGGGTTTTTGAGATTAAATTGGTCATGGTAGATTTTAGATCTAGAAAGCCCCAAGTATCATGGAAGTATCATAACCCAAGAATCAAGAAATTAGAATCAGAGGGACGACATCTACATATAAAATTCCTTCTCAGTACTGGCAATCCCTACTTCTGCAAACTAGGAATGAGCTTGGCACTTTCAACCAATTACTGCTGAGACAAAAAGTGGAAAAGGTTTTTTTTTCTAGTTTTATTAAATCAACCCAAGCTATATAGAAGAATCTTCATTCTACATACAGCATTATGCTGCACACTCTAAACTGTCAGAAACACTTAACTTCATGCCGAAAATGTTTTATGTCTACTCTGTCTTGATATCTGCTATTGTGAAAAAGAAAGAACAAATAAGGCAGTTGAGGTTACCCTCATACCACACAAAAAAAGAAAAGAAAGAAAGCATCTTTTCAATTATAAATAGTGAATTGTATGAAACAGCTGCAACATGTTTCTGAATTCTTTGTTTTTGACTGCTTTCCCTTCATGCCTTGAGCAACCAAAAGGATTAATTCTGGGTATTTAAATACAGTTACTTGCTAAAACTCCTCTGCCAAGATCAAAGGAAAATGATTAGGATTAAACTGTCCTAATCAAAAATAGTGTGGGTTGGGGTCTTTTTCCTTTTTTTTTTTTTTTCTGACAGGAACTCTTTCTTCAAGAAACAAGTATTAATCCTGTAGGCACTGCAGTGCTGTATAGTGAATATGTCTCAGTGCTAATAAATAACTTCCTTATAGAGGAAGTTATTTTTATTATAAAACTAGCTGAACTGGTATAGAGTATAATGTATTTCCCATTCCTCTAAGGCACAGAAATCAGGAACAAACCCATACTTCTGGAACAAATAGAGATTTTTATTGCCAGGCTCCAAAAGTCCGTCTCCATCTAGTACTTCCTGAAAAAGGTGCTATTTCTCTGTGGTCTTCTATATGATACTGCACCTACAGAATTAAAGGTTAAGAATATTTCGGGCAGCATTTCTACACTTGGAGAGGACAGAAAGGAGCCTCTGCAGCAACTTATTCTATTGCCCATTTGAATGAATAGGCCAGTGGAAAAAAGGGCATTGTCCTGGTTTCGGGAGCTGAGGTGTTCTCAGCCAAGTCCATGGAGTGAGGAAGGTCCTGACTGATTTGGCACCAGGAATTAGCTACTGCTGATGTCGTTTAGGAGAAAAGTATTTAGTCTGGTGATAAAAGACTAGCTGAGAGGGCAGAATTGACGAAAGCTAACTGTAAGTATTTGTGTTGAGCATTATCCACAGGAATGAGAGAAATTATCCAAATGCAGCTGTGTTGTTCTTCCTTAATTTAATAATTTGTGTGACTGTAAGCCTCAGTGAGTACACTATTAAATGTATCCTTCCTTTCAGAAATTAATTGTAATCTCATTGAAGGTAACTAAGAGATACGGTCCATCAGGTTGCTAAAACATCTTTTTGTAGCAGATGAAGGCTGGCTCAGCTGATATGGGAACATTGATTGCTGGGATTATTGTTGATGAGGAAACAGATTAGAAATGAGGTTAGGAAAATATTTCTACAGTCCCACTCAGCAGGAGCCCTCAGCAGGTTAGAGATAATTTAGATGTTAATGTCTTGGGGACAGAAACTCTTTCTTTCACAGTGTGTCTACAATTCACAGTACATATGAATCAGAACCATGACTGGCTAGCATTAACAGTAATACAGGCACAATAATAATGTTATGTAAATGTCCATTTCATTCTGTGATGGTTAGCTATGGTTCAGGCCTCTTTATGTAGGTGGAAAAATTGATACTGGAGCTTTTTAGCCAGTCTTACTTACTGACAGAAGAATGCACAAGTTTTGTTTCCCTGAAATGGGAAGGTTCAAACAGGAAACTTTGCATTTTACTCTGAAGTTTTGTTCTAGTGATTTTTTGGTGTGTTTTCTTGGGCTCCTTTTTTCTGTCTTTCTACTTCTTTCTCTTAGACTTGTGCAAGACCAGCTTTTACCTGTGATGCCTGGGTTTGCCTGGATCCCCGAGATATCTCATTATTGACTTAGTTTTCAGGAAAAGTCCTAGTTAATGTTGTTGTAAATCTTCCCTTTCTAAAAAATTTTGTCCTGACCTCAATTTTTTTCTCCTTCAGCTTGATAGGAAAGAAACTTCAGCTTCCGGTTTTCAGATAGATGATGCTGGATTCTGTTCTATTGGTATGTGAACAATTTGTTTTATTTGCATCAACTCTGTGGAGTTAGTGCCTCTTCACCTTGAATGATTTCACAGTGTTTTCCTTGTTCCAACACTCACTAGCTCTTTTATCCTCCATGGAAGTTTCCCATGAAATCCTTCCCAACTCAGCTGTGAGCAAGTTGAATTTTGTTCTAAAATCTAAAACCTCTGTCTTATCACTAATCTTCAACACAGCCAGATATCAAACTCCACATTATTGTGATCATTGCAGCCAAGGCTATCACTTCCCAATATATCACAAAGCATAATGCATAGAAAATAATATCTAAGTTGACCTTAAATGGGAACAAACAGATCTATAAAATACTTGTCTGTTGGTTAAACTGTTGGAGTATGGTATACATCATTAACCGGAAGGTACATAAATCTTTTGGTCTTCTGGATTAAGGCATACACTTTCAGTGACTTGTTTACAAATTAATTAAATCAGTTTTTATACTGGAAATATTCTGGGTATTGCCAAATGCTTTATGTCATTTTCATACATACAGATGTTTGTCTAAGTGCCTACCTGGAGCCAAATGGAACCTATCCAAGATAACGACTAGACGTCCAGAGCCTTGACACCTTACTGCTCTTGTATTGTCAAAAACCTCAGTAGCTCAAGGGCCTTTGAGAGCACTCACTGCTGGATTTTCTGACTTCCTGGTGGTCTTTTTTCTTTTTTTTTTTCTTTTTTGTCATCTGTTCTATGCCTAAAGAAAAAGGCACAGAACACATGAAAAACACATTACTTTTTCTTCTCTAGGAATGGAAACCTGTAGGCTCTTACTACCGATTGTACATGTGTGATTTTCTGTCATTTAATTGTGGGATGACATGGTGGACTTTTATATATTAGACATGATGGGAAACTTTCGTATGGCGCAGCATTGTCCAGGTAAGGAATAGGTCCAATGTGGATGCCAGTAACTCCTGAAATTTTTTGTATCAATGAGCTCTGAAAATTTTCAGTTCAGTGCAGGCCACAATAACAGACTTTCTCTTTCATAACTCAGCAAAGATTTAGGATTTTAAAACAGGTGCATAAAAATACAATGCAATTTAAAAATAAAAATGCAATCTAGCCGACTCCTTCAGGTTTGCTCTTCTTCTCTGTTAGCCACCCCAAAGATATATCCGTATTTCTCAAGAGGGTACCCAGTGTGTTCAGTCTCACTGAAACTGAACAGATGTTTTGCAGGTTTCCAGAAGCTAGATTACTAGGAAATTCATTAGCATCTTACATGAAAATTCCTTGCCTTTAGAGCTGTATCCATGTGACAATGGCAAACAATAGGATATGTAGTCTTTGTTCTTAATGACTTATTTCCTTGCTTATTTAAAGTTGTATTTTCCTTTTCAGGCTTTCTGTGCATTGATGGATACAGTCCTATGAGCCTCTCCCATCATGGATTGCAGGTAGATTGTATGTGGGATGGTTATGACAAAATGTGGTGTGAAATCTTAATATTAGTTCTCAGACCATTGGAAACTCTGTCATAGAATCATAGAATGATTTGGGTTGCAAAGGACCTTAAGATTGTCTAGTTAAAACCCCCTGCCATGGGCAGGGATGCCACACACTAAGCCATGTCACCCAAGATTCTGTCCAACCTGGCCTTGAACACTGCCAGGGATGGAGCATTCACAACTTCCTTGGGCAACCCATATCAGTGCCTCACAACCCTCACAGTAAAGAATCATTTTTCTGTAAAGGACCATGGGTACAGGGCTGACAGTGTGGCCGTTGAATGGCCATGCCAGCCTGTGCCAAAGGATACCAGTCCTTTGCCCAGCAGAGCAAAACTCGTCAGTACTTCCGGTGCGGTGTTTTCTGTAACACAGAGAAGAGATTTCAATCCATCGCCTCCTGTACTCTTCTCCCATCTAGGGAGGGATGTCACTGTTCCTTGATCTTTCCCTCTACAGCCCACCCTTCCCTTTTGGTACCAGCTCAGGACACCGTGTGAATTGGCATCAAGCTGTCCCTGCACAGCTTCTCCTGTTTCCTGCCTTCACTTATGAAAGCTTTTGCAACAGCATCACCGGTGCAGTTCCCTCCAGCTTGTCTCCCTTTGCCTTGGCTGCAGCTCTGGGGTTTCACACTGGTGTCCTCAGCACACACCCTCCATTGCAATTACCAGTACTGCTGTCATGTGAGGATTTGTTTGTGCTAATGCAGAAGATAGGTAGAGAGAGATAGAGATGTAAATATAGGTGTAGAGATATAAGAGATGAGACAGCAATAGAGAAGGGTGTGTTTCTGTTTGTGTATATTGTTTTCTCCTTCTTGTTTCCAAGAGGTGATTACACTCACTTTCTACCAGAGCTGGGACAGGCAGTAGCGTTTTCTACTCCTGTATGTGAAAAACATAGGTGTTTTGTCTAAAACAACAGTTTGTCCAGACAGATACAAAGATTTCCTCATTTCAGACAGGAACCTGCCTGGGGCTGCCTTGTGCAGCCTACACCAACATCTCCAATAACAAACTTGGTGACTGGCCCTTTCCCCCCCAACTCCAGACCACTCAAGAAATCAACAGATGGGAGAGAGACCAGGGGTCATGCTGCATTTCAAGGATTTGAACAAACGTGCTGGGGGTAGTTGTGGTGAATCTCTCAATCTCTGCCCTCTATGCAGTACCCTTACGTGATGCTTAGCTGAGGATTTTAAAACTGTTCTACACAACTGAGTCAGTTCCTTGTTTTGCATGAGTGTTGCAGAGAAAAGTTGCTTAGTCCACGTGGTTTGAACCAAATTGGGATCGCAGAATCACAGAATCCCAAGGGTTGGAAGGGACCTCGAAAGATCATCTAGTCCAACCCCCCTGCAAGAGCAGGGTAACCTAGAGTACATCACACAGGAACTTGTCCAGGCGGGCCTTGAATATCTCCAATGTAGGAGACTCCACAACCCCCCTGGGCAACCTGTTCCAGTGCTCTGTCACTCTTACAGTAAAGAAGTTCTTCCTGATGTTAACATCAAGAACATGGAATTAGGCAGCAGTTGGTGGAGTGCTACACTCAAGCAGTAATACAAGGGGTAAAGCCCCAAACTAGACACACAAATGTTAATAAACACAAGCAAATATCTAAACATTCCGAGTAACAAACGCAGAAGAGATTTCTGAAATTCTTCTTGGAAGACCTCACCATAAGCAGCATAGTAGCAAATGCCACTTGGTGTACTGGTAAGGCATGATGAGGAAATCCTGTATGCTCCCTAGGTTTCTGCAAAGTTCATGCAGAGGCAACCCAAACCCCTTTCTTTCTTTGACCTCTGGTATTGCCACACTAAAGTGATATAAAGTGGTATAAAAGCCTTTACTGATACATCTGAACACAGGGATTTATTTACAGAGACACTCTGCGGTGGTCCCCATTGTGTGGCCGACATGGCCAGGGACATCACCCTGGGCCTCTGGGGCACAGGCACTGCCTCAGGGCCAGCATCCTGAAGGCCTTTCTCCAAGGCATGCAGGGCCAAGGGGCAGCAGCAGCAGCAGGGCTGCGGTGGGCAGGGCTGCAGGGGTCCCGTCACCACTGTGTCATAAGTGCCAGCATCCAGCAATGCAGCATCACAGTGCTCTGGGGCACTATAAAGCCCAGTGCCCTCTGCCAGTGCTTTGGAGCTCCAGTGCCAGGCACTGGAAGGGTTCTTGCTCCCAGGCTACACCAGGACAGCGGCATTTTGCTGTTGTTGGAAGCTCCTGAGATGGCTCCAGATGGAGGCAGAAAAGGCAATTCCAGTGTTCCCTTGTCCCTTCACAGCCATAACCAGCCCATGGATCAGGGTCTTGCTCACATGCTAAGGGAGTAGCCGATCGCCAGCTCTGGGGTCAGGAAGGAATTTTCCCCCCGCCCAGATTGGCACCGATCCCTGGGGGTTTTTTGCCTTCCTCTGGGCACTGAGCATGACCACTTGTCAGGGCTCCTCTGGTCCTGGTGCGCTGTGTTATCTCCTGGTGCTCATGCACCACAAAGGTGACCCCTTGTGTCCTGCAGCTGGGGGAGGAAGGCTTTTTTGCCCCCAGGCTGGGCTAGCAAGTGTCCCCAGGTTTTTTGCCACCTCCGCAGCCGTGCACAGCCCCTTCATGGGGGCTCCTCAGCCTGGCGGGGACTCGAGGGTTCTTCGGTGGGTTTCGCCGCTCAGAGCTGAGGCTCCTGGACGCGGTGTTTCCCCAGACTCCGGGGTTGAAGGCTCCTCTCTGGAATCACCTCGGCAAATGACCGTTAATGGCCGACAATGGCCGGTTTAAATCTGCCGTCATCCTCCTGTTTCTACCCACTTTGGTCAGAGGTGTTTTAACTGTCCAGTGTGGGACACCTGTTGAATGCTGAAAGGAGCTTAGTAGTTTGTACATCTATTTCCTTACTTTTCCACAACATAATCTTAAATGTTCTTCAGATATGTATAGCAGTACAGGTCAGGCCCAATGGGACTAATAATTATTGCAAGGAGTAAATAATGAAATAGTCAATTTTCTGGAAAAAGTGGCAGTCGTATGGCAATGGGGAATACTTTGAAGCTGTGAAAGCTTGTTCTTAAGTGAAATAATCAATGTCCATGACATAGATTTGAATGCTTTCCTATTAGGCAGTCAGACCTTTTGCTAGAGTACCAAGGGATCATCTTAGCTAATCACTGACATTACCCATGACAGGAGTCTGTGAGACAGTAAATAACTTACCCAAGCTATTTATGTGGAAAATGTTGTCAGATTGAGTTGTTCTTTTAATGCTTTATGCAGATTCAGAGTAATCCTTAAAGTGGACCAGAAATTCAAACAGAGGAGTCTGGGAAACGTTCTGAAACACTTTTGAGACAAATGTTAGTGCCTTTGCCAGGTGCTGCTCTCAGTAACATGGTAAAAAAGCAGAAGGAACTGGTGGGTATAGGTTGGACCTCTCCTGTATGGCTTAAAATTATCATAGCATGTTAAATGGTGTCTGAATAGTGTCTGACCTATAGTAGAACACAAAGCAATGCTACCTTTCTGTCTCATCATGATGAATATACATTGCAGATCATCTGCACAGATGTATTGGGCCCAGTGCTTACTTACCTGCCCATCTGACTTTGTTCAATCTATCCGCTGTATTTAAACTTGAATTTCTTGCAGTAAATTTAGGGTTTAATAAATTAATTTAGTAAATGATAAATTTAGTGTCTATTAAAACCATTGATAGAAAATCTACAAACAAATTCTACTTTTAACAGTGCAGTTTTTCAAAGGAGTTTTCAATTTCTGTCAAGATAGATGACTACTCAGCTCACCTTTGAGTCTGTGAGCAGCACTACTGTAGTATAACTGTTACAGAAACAGTCAAGAGAGAAGCAAAACTCAATGACTGAGTAAACTGCTTGCAGTAACCTTAAGACATGTACAACTTACTGTACTGCTCAAAATCAAGGGCAAGCTGGTTGGCTCCCAGTACCTATATATACATGGAAGTACCTATATATATATATATATATATATGGAAGAATTATGTATTTCGGTGTACCAACAGTTAAGATGAAACGGACTTTTAAACTAATTCATAAGTGTATCGTTTAAGTATAATGTGTTTAAGTAATAATTGATGATGGAGCAATACCACCTTAAAATATGACCTTAAAGCTTGGAGAAACTGTCCAATTGCCTCTAATTTCCTTGTCCAAATGCATGGGGTTTGTGCCATCTTCACTTTGTATGGTCCCTGGGAGTCTTCTTCCCTCTACTTTTTGACTTTTGCCTGATGTGTTGTGTTTGCAAGGCCTGTTGCTCTCCTCACAAGGTGAAGCCATCCCAGCAGCTGCCTTTTTTTGCAATTGCTTGCACAGACTCATGGGATGTAATTATTGCAGAAATATTCATTCTAATAGTGTTGTTAGTCCTATACGGTATATGTTATTCATATATTTATTTGGAGGCATTTGAATGTAAAGGCCTGAATGTGTCATTTGATTCATACTGCTGGAGTCCATGTTTCATGTATGTTTAGGCTTTGATGGCCTACTCAATTATTCTGAGTTTTACCATTGATGCACTTGACATATTCTTGTCTTGTCAGGTTCTGTTGAATTTTGCAAGTGCTGCTATCACAAAAGCAATTTTGCTTTTGATATCTGCTTCAGACTTTCCTTTGTGATGGTAATTCAGAGATACCTGAATGAATCCACTCATTCGAGTTTCTCAACTTTGATGTAAATTTCTTGTTGCATATGAGAATTTTCTATTGTCCTCTGTCTGGTTTTTACCTCCTATTTGATCACCAGTCCACAGGCAGTAGCTTTGTTGTTAGATCTGTTAGCTATGGTCCTATTTCTTCCAATCAAGTTGATGAAATCTACAAAGTAAAGATTATATAGATCTTTTACCACTAGCTGATAACGTTGTCCTATCAGAATTTTCAAGCACTTTGGACTTTGTTCAAAGAAAACATGAACAGCTATGCCGCCACGAGAAATCTTTCTTTCAGTCAATTCTCGTACAGAATCATTTACTTAATATGTACCCTGTGAAGATTATGCTTTTCAAATTGCTTCTAAAGCTTTTAATTCAACTTCTAATGTATCCTGAACAGTTTTTAGGAGGGAAACTTTGCGCATTTGGCTTTGAGGTTGAAAGAACCACCTTTCTACCTTTTGTATTGATGGAAAACTACTATACTAATACTATAAAAGTTACTAATTTTACCTTTGCCGCTTGTTTATTTTTGAGGTCTGAATTATTTGATGGAACTACATTCCTATGCTTATTACAAGGAATCTAGTCACACCAGATATGCTGTGTGTCAGTGCTCTCTTCTAACCTGAATTGGTGTTTGATGGAATCTGTGTTCTCATCTAATATATGAAGCAGGTTCTGAGATCCACATCTGCTTTGGATGCAGGACGTACTCTAACAAGCCGCTTACACAATGCTTACAGCCTATTCTGTGCCAAAGGATGTATTGGCAATAAACCTACTTCACTAACCAAAATTTTCACAGGAGAGAAACAGGGTTGTCACTCAAAATATTCTATAGTTCTGTGGTTAGGGGAAATTTGGTAGGCAAGGGATGTGATTTCTAGTCACCTGAGACAAAAAATGATTTAAATCTAGATCTCCCAAATCTTGAAAGACATTTTTAATTTGGAGCTATTTACTGAGTAAATAAAGGAGGAAACAAAAGGAAGCAGTTCACACTAGAGAAGAAGCTTGCTGCAAAGTTCTGAATTTCTAGCAGGCTTCAGTTAGTCTTTTAGCACAGCACCATAAGCTCTGCTAATTGGCCATTGATTAAAATCAGGTGCAGAATGGAAACTTCACAAACCTTCCTTCCTATTAGTTTTATGATGTTTACTTCTTCAAATCACAGAAGATGCTTTCAAGTTTAGATCTAGTTCTTTTTAAAGTGAGAAATAAGAGAAATAAAGTGAGCATAGGAGTAAGCTATCCTGCCTAGTGAAGTATACATACACCTATTTTAGGCCTACTCACATGTCCTAAAACACATGCCTTAGTCTGGTCTTCACACTTACAATTCTGAGTCTGATCCAGAGTGCCCTATTGCTGAGACCATAGTATTTACTATGTCCTTTAAGGACTGTACAGGAAGGCCAAGTTCTGTCCTGGCTTTAGAGACCATGTAAATATACTTGAATTGATTAGTCTAATACTAGTTCAAACCCTCCCTGTTATCCATTTGATATAGGTTTATTTCAAATTTCCTCAGATTTTATGCAGCTGCTACCCAGATTAAACATTGAACAACAGTCTTTCTAAGTATCAGTCATGCTTAGCTCTTGTTTTACAAGTTGCCATCTGACTGAACATGCAGTGAAAAACCCACAGATTTTAAAATAATTTTTATTATTGATGAATAACTGAAAATTCATGTACCTGTGGCTTGAAAAAAAAAAAAGGAGGAACTGAGAATTAACGATGTATTTGGCTGTCAACACTCAGCATTTGTTAAGAACCTTTAAAAATCAGCATACTGAGGTTCAGTGCAGTCCCCCAGATCCCACTCCAGATTCTTACCTCAATTCTCTTTCTCTAAAATTTGCTTATTGTCTATCAATCTTACTGCATGTTTAATAAGCAGTAACTTTCTTTCAGTCAGTTTTCAGCTGATTGATGTACCTGGAGCAGATGATGGGAAAAGGAAAGGATGGGATTCATCAAGGGTGTGTGTGTGCCCTGGGCTCCATTCATAGTCAGCAGAGATGCAGTCAACATGAGTAGAGTCTAAAGTGCAATTTGTCTCATCCTAAAGCAGCTGTCTAAGAGAAATGAAATGAACCAAACCCTGGAAGTGCTCATTACTCTCCACTGACTTGGAAGGAGTGAAGGGGACTAACTTCCCTGTAAGCAGCCAGACATCAAATATTAGTTGATTTGAGCCCCGTCTCATGCAACTAGTTATGCTTAACAGGTGTGTAGAAGTAACCACGAATTTGTTACATACATGACTATTCTGTTTGAAGCCTGGATGCCTAGGTTTGTAATCCCAGTTTAGGCAGAAAGTGTTTATTCCAGCACATTTGGTATCGCATGTGTAAACTGCTCAGTTTTGGGAACACAAGCCTTTCTGTTCTAGGTCCAGATGGCCAGCACCAGTTTAGAGAGTAGAGGTAAAGAAGGCAACAGGGTAGGAAAGTGGAGGGTTATTCCACGTAGTTAAACATATCTGAGTTGTAGCTATGAGATTTCAGTAATACATTATTAGAAACTTGCTTAGCTAATGTTGCTTGTCATTATGGATGCTGTGAATCTAGCATCAGAATTCTTAGGGATCTAGTGTTTCTCTAGCCATGCAAAGGGGTTCAGAGTTATAAAATTATAAATTTTTTTCTTTGCGTCTTCATTTCTAAAAACTTGAGTTTAGTTAGTATTGAACCTTTTGTACCTACTTCCAGTTCCCCATGTCAAAATTTAAAGCTTATAAAACTTGCTTTCTGGGTGGAAAACATTTTATTCACAAGCAAAAAAAGGAACAAAAGAAAAAAAAGCTTAATATAAAAAAGTAATTTACATTAAACCTGTTGCCCCTTGTGGTATTCTCCTGTAATCTGAATTTTCTTCCCTGTAGTAAATAAGAGAGAAATGGAAAAAAAAGCCCAAGCCCCTTGATTTAACAAGGCAAAGAAATAATGACAGGAAATGGGGATTTTTATTTGTTCTTTGGTGTGAATTGGCACAGGCATTACGATGAAGTTAAAACACAGAGGTTAATTGAAAAATGTGATAAACAAAACCCCTTGAAGGTTTCAGAATAATTTTGCCTGGCAGCACTGACAGCCTACTACCATTGGGCACTAAACCTACTCCAAACAGCTTTAGATAAAAAAAAAAAAAAAGGAAAATAAAAAGAAAAGGAAGAAAAGAAAGAAGAAAACCCCATAAAGTTTAATTGTCTTTCTGTTCCTTCCACCTCATTTCAGCCCAATTATAACTGGGGAAAATTCAATTGTGGCTCATTTGCATTAATGCACCTCTATGGAAAAATAGCTTAGACAATGAATTTAATATTTCTCTCTCTTTTTTCTTTTCTTTTTTTTTTTTTCCTGGTTTATTCCCATATTTAAAATATAAAAGAAACCCTGATGAGAAAATTGCTATGGAAAACTCATGGGTAAGGATCTTGATTTTTTTTTCTTCAGTTGTTTTGTTACCAGATAAATTCTAAAGATTTAAATGTTAGGAGTATTTCTTCAGTAGGCATTCTGTAGTCAAAGGACAGAAAATGCTGAAATATCTTCTGGAATTCCATCATCTCTGGCTAAGCCCATGTTATATTAAGGAAAAAAATGTTCTGTGGGTTGTGATAAACTTAGCTCTTTGCCTGCACTTGTGTGTTTTTCATAATAGCCTTCAGAAAAGCTGCGTAAATCCTTACTTATGCTGTGTTTTGAAAATAAGTCCAATGCATGATCCTATTGTGTGTACAATTTTAATGGTGTAAAAGAACTCAAAAGACTGTCCATCACATTTATATGCAGTGCCATGTTTCTACTCAGCATTTCAATTCGCATTTTAATAAACACATTAAGGGGGCTCACTTGTTGTTGACCCATGTTACATCTATTTTCTTATTGAGATGGTGAAGAAAAACAGTATGTTTGCTCTAAATTGTCAGTCAGAATATGAGCTCAGTCTGTCTCTTCACAGTGCCATTTATATTATAGGTATGATTATCCATGCAGGCCTTTTTTTCAATGTACTGTGTTTATAGTCCCCATTTGTACATCTTGTGCTCATAATGATGTGGAACAGCTGGCCACAAACTGCTGTTTCACATTAAAAAGACATGTTTCCTGAGCTTTGGGATTTCTTTATACTACACAATACATACTATTGACATTTTGCCCTTTTCATTTTCCTTTAGTTCTTCACTGCAGAGGGATATCTAGAGTTCAGTATTCTAAAGAAGACCTGAAGGGCTTTTGAGCAATAGAAACAAGGAGAAAGGACACTTTGGGTCATTAAAGATCCCAGGACACTCTCCACAAGAAAAGTGTGGGAGCTGTTATTGTCCTGGATGGATTCCAGCTTGTGTAGCTGCATTGTAGGCTACTTAATCATGTATTTTCAACAAGGTAATTTTCCCTTGAAAGCCTGCTGTATTGTGCTATTGAACATGTAACGACCACTCTATTCTGCTCCAAGAATGGCTTCATCCCAGAGGTGGATGGAGTGATTCCTTCATGGCAGTTTCAACAAGGACAAGGTGAATAATGAGCACTGCACTAATTACACTAGAAACTTGGTTTCCATTTTTCCATTTACATTTCCATATTGCTCAGCAATTATAGGAAGTACACCTGAAGAATCATTAGTTTTGTTATTATTGGTTCAAAGATTTTATGTTGTGATATAATAGTCTTTATGCTCATCTACTTAGTCTAAAATTAACTGCTTTTTATTTCTCACTTTAGAAAACTAGATCTAAACTTGAAAAGCATCTTCTGTGATTTGAAGGGGTAAACTTGTGAAGTTTCCATTCCGCACCTGATTTTAATCAATGGCCAATTAGCAGAGCTTATGGTGCTGTACTAAAAGACTAACTGAAGCCTGCTAGAAATTCAGAAGTTTGCAGCAAGCTTCTTCTCTAGTGTGAACTGTGTGTCTGCCGTAAATTTTGATGGTGATCATTTAATGGGAACAGGAAGAAACAACCCAATGTATATAGAATTACGCTATTCTAATTTGTGAGTGAGGACTGAATAATAAGCTAAAAATGAGAGAGAAAGGAAGATAATATAGAATCATAGAATCATAGAATAGTTAGGGTTGGAAAGGACCTTAAGATCATCTAGCTCCAACCCCCCCTGCCATGGGCAGGGACACCTCACACTAAACCATATCACCCAAGGCTTCATCCAACCTGGTCTTGAACACTGCAGGGATGGAGCATTCACTACCTCCCTGGGCAACCCATTCCAGTGCCTCACCACCCTTAGAGTAAAGATTTCTTCCTTATATCCAGGTCTAAACCTCGCCTGTTTAAGTTTCAACACCATTACCCCTTGTCCTATCACTACAGCCCCTAATGAATAGTCCCTCCCCCAGCATCCTTATAGGCCCTGTTCAGATACTGGAAGGTTGCTATGAAGCCTCCATGCAGCCTTCTTTTCTCCAGGCTGAACAGCCCCAACTTTCTCAGCCTGTCTTCATATGTTAGCATAAAGTATGAAACATGGTGATGTTGAAATCCAACTTGTTGTGGTGAAATCCATAATGTGTATTTCCTTTATTTGATTCTTACACACAGAGTAAAGCTGTCTCAGGCTTTCCTCAAGCTTGTGATCATTTGCATGTTTCTGTCTGTGAAAGAAACTAAGGTTCTATGTGGAAAGTCAATGATGATGTAACACTGTGATGCATCATATGGATATACACACTTCTGTGACTAAGTTGTAGTGAGAGTGTTTTGTAGTAGTAGTATTTTGTGTAGGAAAATACATAATTCCCAAGTAGAAATTTTAGAGATTGAATAAATGAAAGTTATGCTTAAAATATATTTCCAGCTCTATTAACCTAGATTTTGTGTAAATTGTAGCTATGCATAGGATCAAATGATACAGTATGTTGAGTGTATTTAAGAATAGGTAAAGATTTACATACATATAAAAAGAAAGAACATTTCTGTACCCATGTGTAACTTTGGCAGGACTTGGTCACAGTGCTTGCAGACTGAAGTCACTACCTGATGCAAGTATGACAAATGTCAACACCTACCCTGAAGAAAAATCATGGACAAGAAAAAGAAAGCAAAAAAGGGGCATTATCTTTGCTATTCTTTTTCTGAGAAAACCATCAACAACATAGAATAGAATAGAATCAGTAGAACGGTTTGAGTTGGAATGGATCATAAAGTTCGTGTAGTTCCAATGCTCCTGCCATGGGCAGGGTCTCCTTCCACTAAACTAGGTTGCTCAAAGTCCCATTCAACCTGGCCTTGAACACTGCCAGGGATGGAAATATGCTTGTGTCATGTTTTATACATACTTTTTGAATTCTGACTATGTTTTGCTATAGTGCCTTCTGTGGCAAAAAATTTACTTGCATATTCATTATCCTAGAGCACCCAACTTTGCTATTTTTCTCTGTAGACTGGAGTTTTGCCCTTTTTATATAAATCTGCAGAGAATCTTAAGAAACATCATGCTTTTTTTCCTGCTTGTTTTGTCTTTAATAATGGCAGACTAAAGACTCGAGAAGTGATTTTTATGAAGTCAGAATGTGATTTGCATATCTTATAGGAAGTAGCTTCACATTAAAATGTTTCAGTAAACTTTGTTTCCCTGACTTCTCTCATAATTTGGATTACCTGAATACAGATGTCTCAGAACTGCTGACAAGGATTCTGAACAAATAATTCCATAGAATTACAGAATCCCAAGGGTTGGAGGGGACCTCAAAAGATCATCTAGTCTAACCCCCCAGGGTAACCTAGAGTACATCACACAGGAACTTGTCCAGGCAGGCCTTGAATATCTCCAATGTAGGGGACTCCACAACCCCCCTGGGCAACCTGTTCCAGTGCTCTGTCACTCTTACAGTAAAGAAGCTCTTCCTGATGTTAACGTGGATCCTCCTATGCTCCACTTACACCCATTTCCCCTTGTCCTATCACTGGATATCACTGAAAAAAGCCCAGCTCCATCATCCTGACACCCACCCTTTACGTATTTGCAAACACTGATGAGGTCACCCCTCAGTCTCCTCCAAGCTCAAGAGACCCAGCTCCCTCAGCCTCTACTCATAAGGGAGGTGTTCCACTCCCTTAATCATCTTTGTGGCTCTGCGCTGGGCTCTTTCAAGCAATTCCCTGTCCTTGGACTGGGGGGGGCCCAGAACTGGATGCAATATTCCAGCATGATCAAAGAAAATTTTAATCTTTATTTAACTTCTTCAAATGTATATTTTTTTCTATTTCTTTTATTGTCCACCTTTCAAATCTGCTCCCCATGACAGTGTAGCATTGTTGACACAATGATCATTGACTGGGAAGGCAAGCCATGATATCTCTCCCAAGAAACAATGAATGTTAATAACTATATACTCATTGTTAATTCCTATACATTCATTTTATACCCTTTTTGCTCATCCTGTTCTCTGCCTTTCAGACCATTATGTTTTAAAAAATCCCAAACTTTGGCATATCTATACAGTAACTAGACAGGCTTAATTTCCTCTGTAGGTTGGCCTCTAGAGTTAGCCAAGATGGAGCCAGCTGATATAGAAATAACATCTGACCAACTTTGCACAGTAGTTTGCCCTGAATCACAAATGTTCAAACATTTTTGGTGTTTTTCTCCACTGTGAGCAGCAAAGTGAAACAGTTATAATAGTGTTATTTGTTGTAGGCCAAGCAAATAGCAAGACAAAATTCCCTCCCAGTGGGAGAAGTGAACTTCTTGGTGGTGAGCATTGTGTGGCAAACCACACATAATCAGTTACAATAAAATAACAATGTTAGTAGTCTCTGATTCTATTTGCAAGACAAGCACTTTTTAAAGATACAGTGATAGAAAAATACAGAGAATACTGAGAAGAAAAGTTCTTCTTTTTGTGTGCACCAAGTTAGAAATGAGTGCTTACAATGAAATTCAGGTGTGTACATATAGAGGAATTAAATGTGTGCACCATGGCTTACATTTTTCTTGTATTTGACCAGGCCTCTTTCATCAGTAACACCTGGTCTGGTACATTCACTTAATTTTAAGCATGGGAGTCCCTTTGTCACTGTTAGAATTACTCCTCTTGTAATTACGAATACACACTTGATTATGTAGATGTCCACTTAAGAATCGGTATGAGATGGTTGCAATCTTAGGTTAATTTGGGAAGCAGAATTCACATCTGATTGTATCATAAGTATGTGCACCTTAAGAATGGATAGAGTACTGCCTGTGCACCTCCATTCTAGTTTCTTGACTAATCAATGTTTCTATCATCCCATAAAGTTATCTGAGTCAGAGTGATCTTAATACCTGGTGGGATACTGGGAGATGTCAGGAAGATTTCCATATTAGTAAGTTGGTCAAAGATAACGGAAAGATGTAAGGGCTGAGCAGAGGGCAGTTATGATACCTGTGCTTGTCAGAATCAGTCCAGGGATTGAGAACATTTCTATTACCGTCAGCCAAGATGACAGTAAGTTTGGCTATTTTGGCAAAATGTCAGAAAGATTTTTCCATTCAGGTCACTGTTTTCAGGAAGCTATATAAATTAATTGACAAGTTTTTAACATGCATTTCTGCAACTGCTTCAAAGGTTTGGGATTATTTCACGAATTTCCAGATGAAGTCCTGTGAAAACAATAGCTAAAGAACATTAATTCTTGGCTGCACTATTTGGTGAAACTATTTGTAATTTGGGAGCTACATGAAATCTTTAGATTGTTTATTATTTTGGCATTCAAATTCCTGTAATTATCTTTTACCACGAAACTTTTTTTGTAGTAATTCTACTTTGTCTGCACAGTCACTGGAGACTTCAGTTATTCTTAAAGCAAATACATTAAGTAGCTTGAAAGATAAGACACATTATTGTCATGAGCAAGTCAAGTAATTAAATCAACATCAGGTTGGCAAAGAGGGGGTGATGTTTATGATGACATTAAAGTGACAAGGAAAGTAATGACAATCTGTACAGTAACTGCACAAGTGATACTGTATACCCTGCACTTCGGAAAACAATACAAATTTAATGTAATCAGTGATAAAAATGCAAAAAAGCAAATAATAAAACAAGTCAGATGTACTTCAACAGAAATAAAAAATGAATGCTGAAGCAGGGATGTGCGAACAGTAAGACTAGAGGGCCTTATTCAGTAAATAATATTCAATCAAGAGCTCTCAAGAATAGTTGTAGATATTTTATATACGAATTCTGTTGACAGATTTCTGCTTTACAGATTTCCACACAATAAGGAATTTATAAATTTTAAGGTGAAAGTATATAAATGAATCATTAAATGAGTGGCCCCAGGAGACAGAATTTTGTGTTTAATCTTTTTCTACTACTGTTTTGCTCTTTTCTTGGGCAAATCATGCTGGAGTATAAGGAGTATAACCAGAGTATAAAGGTATTGAGTTTTTAAGTAGCAAAAGTAATAAAATCTTATTGATTTTAGTGACCATTGGCTGCTCAAATGGGTGGGGCTGAGAATATCTAGTAAAACACACTTGATTGGAGAAGGCAGGTTCTTAGAATATTACTGGAAATATTAAACATCATTGGATGGATAAAAGACAAGATATAAGGCATTCTGTGAAATGATTGGGTCATTGGGCAGCTTGGATTCAACTCTGCTCTATTGTGTAGGAAAAATTCTATAATATCCCAAATGACTCCTTTAACTACAAATGCAATGTGATCTTGTTTTCTGAAACTGTTCATACAGTAAGGTTCATGTGACAAAAATTAAAAAAAAAAGCCAACATCAGAAGCTAGTAGAAAGACTTAGCCTAAATGGTAAAATCATCATATTAACCTTTTATTTTTTATCTATTTATTTATATATACTAATTTAGCTTGCTGGTAAAGAGATAACATTTTTCATTGCAACTTTGCTCAGTTTTTCTCACAACTAGTTTAAACTATTGATTCTTTTTTCAAAAACTTTTCACTCTGATCGCTTCTTTTCCATCTTTGACGGTTTGGAGTTCAAGAAGAAAAATTCCAAGGTAACCTACTCTATAGCAGCATACCTGTACAGGTGATATTTTCACCAGTGTAATTAGTAGCATAACTGCATTCTCCCAGTGTAGATGTTCTGTGCAGCTGTATTTGGGACTTCAATTGCTGACAGTCTTAAGTGACATCGATACAATTATTCTATTGCTAATTCTCTCAGTGCAGACATGCCTGAAATTTGTCAAATCAGTCAGTGGTTTCTACAGGTTGAAAAGATCCTTGGAAAATGATGACTTGGAAAAGGAAAAGCAATCATTTGCCAAGCCTTAATGGCTATTTTGGTGGCCCAGATCAAGGTGACAAAGCAAATGTTCTGAGGACAGTCATTTACCTAAAGTTGAAGGTAAAACTAAATGTTCCGAAGCAATAATTTTGCAGTTAAGAGCCAGCTCATTCTATAGTCTTTCATGCTAAGATGGAGTGCCAGTTTCTTGTTTGCTTTTTCTTTATTTTTTTTTGTTAAAATCTAAGTATTATGTCCACACTATTCCAAGCTCAAGGACTTGCCATTTGAAGTAGATTTGATTGATCTACACAAAACACATACCCTTTTTTTGACAAAGTGCTAATAAACCCTTTCTGGCAGTCACAGAGTGCTTCTTTCAAGCTCTTATTATTTGTTTTTTGAAGTGATGAAATGTACAGAGAACTGTTATAAGGTTCTAATTGAATTTCACAAAAGTAGCCTTGGTGTGACCCAAAATTGAAAAAAAAATCCTCAAAGCTAATCTCACTGAAACAAATGATTAAAACACTAAATGGGAGAAGTCCTAGCTAGAAGTAATCATGAGACTTAATGAAGATTTTTCAGATAAGTTAAGGTTGATAATGTCTACAAAATATAAGGTGGATGAAAAGATTCACAACAGAAAAGTGTTTATTAAAACACCTTTTAAGAGACCTTGGAAATAACAAAAGCTTCCTTTAAGCTTTCCTATTAAAGACTGGGTGAATTAGATAATTTTGCCACCTGCAGCTTTAATAAAACTTTTTGCTTAACTCTTTAGCAAGGTTTAGTCGACTTTGAAGAACTTTAAGAATCAGTGTCTTAAGGTTTTTTATGAAGTTGGTGACTAAGAGCTACATAAATCCTATTTTCAATAACTTTAAACAGACCTGAAGTGAGGTAACAATCTCTCCTAGTTGTGTCAGAACAAATTATGTCTTAGACTAGCTTTCTGATCAAGCTAGATAAAAGTATGAAAACTAACTTTGAAATTTCTTAGGTTATGAGTAGACTTTTCCTTGGGTTTGGAGATCTATCATTTCATTTCCCCATCCATGATACAGTCCTTGCTATATTGTACGTTCATGCTGCGATAAGATCTGAACATAGGATACTTTGTACTCCCCCTCTTGGCTTTCTTGGGCACCTGAAGAGTCCACACAGCTGACTTTACTAGCTCAAAGACTGGGTGAGAGACAGAAGTTCTTTGCCACACCTAGTAAAGACTTTAACTTTCTATTGGAAGGTGAAAGCATTTGCAAATAGAGAGTCAGTGCTGAAATCTGGGATTATTATTATTGGAAAGATAGTGTCTGGGAGCAACAGCCTCTAGTTGAGTGAGTACTGTACCACATTTTGAGCAATGGGTAAACAGCCTAAACTGTGCATTTCCCTGTGACTACTAACAAAAGTCTTAACCTAACTCTTCAGATGTAATTTTAATGTAAAAAATGTTTTATTTATACTCTTCATTTTGGTTAGCAAAGAGGACACAGTGGAATGTGTTTCTTTGTCCCTAGCACTAACTGAAATAGTCACTGGTTGACAATTTTCACTAAGCTGACAGGAGGTAAGCTACCTTTGAGGCTGAGTGGCAGGAACTAGAGTAGTTGCAATTCACACCAATTACTTTGTGTCTCATCACTTCAAGGTATGGCTAAAGCTGCTACTACTATAGGCCACTAAGTATGCCCAACAAAGTCATTGCTTATTAGTTATCTTGTTATACATCAATTGTATAAGACAGTTATATTAAACCATTATCAGCATAACCTTTCTATCAGACTCTGGTCAACTGTACATTTTTGTTGCAGTCTTTGCAACTGTCCTTGACCTAAGGGTCCAGCAGCTGCAGTACTCTGTTTGCAAGTCTGCCTCTTAAATTAGCTGGAAATTCATACTGGTGTAGAGATGCTGTCTGATTTTCTGAGATACAAAGAGAGACATGCTTTTAAGTCTGCCGTTTTGCCTGGTGGTTTTTGACAGTAGAACGAGGAACTGGGTTTTCATCTGTAACATCCTTACATTTTTTGGGCCATAAAGTAGGGCTTGCTGATTTGAAAAACTGATTTTGGATTTTATTCTCAAGATTGGCAAATGAAATAGCTTATGTATGCTGACCTTTATGACAGCATGCGAAGCCTCTGCATTTGAGCTGATGCCTGAAAAAAGCTAAAGTGAAGAGATGGCACAGGAATGGATTTACAATCTGGGAAAACAAGCTCTGTATGTGAGAAAGTGGAAAATGCATGGTTTTGAGCAGAGAATCTCTGTTCATTTGCTTTTTCTGCCTCTGTTAGGCTTCAGTCTAATTACATTGTCAAGGGCACCTAGACCCTAGGACCTTCATCCTAATGTTTGATAGGCTGACATAAATAAAACAAGTAACACCACCATTTGTTAATGCTGTATTCTCCAGTATTCTCTCAAGCTTTGTCATGTCTCTAAGTTTTCTACTTGAGCAGCCACAGACTATCACCACTCATCATCTCAATCTGCATCACGCCTACTGAAGCCAGGTAATTTGGGGAGGCTAGGAGGATAAGCTTACCGTACTTTCAGCATCCCTCACCTTCTTTTTACTGTTTTATGTAGCTCTCCTCGAGTGTTCCCCTGACAGTGCAGCACCAGTGAAGCTAAATATCTGACTGGATAAACATTATTTGGTGAATTAAATATTTAACTATTTCACTACATTTTGCAGCATTTTTCTAGAAGTCCTGTAGTTTTTTTAGGCAAATGTGTGTTTTAGCAGATGGCAATATTAATCATGATACAGTGATGCTGAATTGAGCTGCATAAGTATTGTGGGTATAGCTATGCTGCCATTACTCACACTGTAAAGCTAAAAGTCTTCATTAGCAATTTGGTTGTCTTATAAACCAAGAAAGTAAATCTTATTTGAAATAATTAATCAAAGACTAAGTTATTTTAAATAATTTTGACATTAAGGAGGTATGCTAATTGATGGCTAATTTTTTCTATATATCTTGTTTCATATTAGTTAGATACCCACATTTCATTGCTAATAATATATTCATTTTATATGTATTGTTGATATAATTTTGAGGATATTATGATAGCAACTGAAATTTTGTGTGAACAGATTAAATTATGAAAAGGGTCCTTGCAGCAGGCAGTTGATTCTTACTGTACAATAAATGCCTGTTAACTGAAGTGCAAATTAAATACTTATTTGTAACACATAATACAAAACATTAAGTATAAAAAAAATGGGCTACATTATGGACTCACAATGTGGAACCAAAATCAGTCAGCTTCAGAGCATATTAAATATCCTTAGCAACCTGCTAAAATATGACATGGGAAACGGTTTACACTTGAGCAATTATCTGATAAGAACCAGTGCTCACTGTGAACCTATTGCCATATGTGTACACAGATAGTGCGTATATACTTGAGCATGTATACAGACCTGCAGAAGGGCATGGTATGTGTCTGCTTCTATATGTACATAATAAAAAAACTTATATTTATAATATAATATTTTATAAAAGTGTATAAAAAGTTTTATAATTATAAATATTATGTGTGAAAGTTCAGTAGGCATGTAAAAAATAGAGATGGCAGGTAATAGAGGATTTGAATAAAGAATTTTTTAGTCTACCTTTACACAGATGTAGATTTCTTATAAAAATCAATAGAAGTATACTGAAACACATTTGAAGTAATACAGTGGTGAATTAAGTCAAAGCATTATTTATGATTGAGATTATAATAAATATAAATTTGAGATTATAATAAACATAATAATAATAAATATAATAAAATTTATTTTATAATAAAATAAACAGACTTTATATATAATAATTTATTTAGGGTTTTTATATCTTTTCAGACTCAAAAGCATTTTTTCTGTTCCTTTGGCACATTGGGAGAAAGGGTATATGCCTTCCTTTTGAGATCTGTTGAAAATGAAATGAAAAGTATATCTGGAGCAGTTATTTGTCAGGTAGCAAGAGACTATGCAGATTAGGGAGTTGAATGAAAGCTCTTCTAAGTCTCCCTAGATTACATGAGCTGTCATTTAAGGAAAGTTTCCAAAACAGATTGACGTCTTTGATTATCCAGCTTTTTGAGCCAGGCCAAGTTCTCAGTTGGCATAAGACAGCGTAGCTCCTCTGAAACACAGTCCAGTACTGACATTCATCAGCTGCAGTCGTGGAACTGTAAGATTCATGGGTTTCTGCTCAATTTATTTATTGTCTATCTTTTTATTTAGTTTTGTCCCAACACTTAAATTAAGGGGAGAGTAGATAATGAGGAGAGTAGGGGGTGATGGGGTGAGAGAAATACCTTTTGTTGCCCCATTTATCTCTCCAATTCTTTGTCTCCAAAGAGATAACAGAAATCTGGGATTCATAACTAGAGATGGTGCTACCCACTTTGCTGCTACAATATTCAATATATCTGACTGAAAAGGTGGAAAAGATAGCCACTGATTGTTTGTTAAGAAATAATCAAATTCTGAGTGGTTGATAATATTTAGGAGGACATAACAGCCTTTTATAAAAAATTAGAGTAGCCGTTGGGTAATGTGATTATGTTAGCTGCCAAAATCCCACAGGGAAGTCCTTTCCATCTGTGCAGCCAGAAAGAAGAGAACCGGCATGGAAGCTGTTACTCTGGATCAGCATCACGCTATACTGAGGCAAACCTCTTGTCATTACTCATGAAGGTTTGAGAATAAACTGGAAGGGAAATTGTTTTTGGTTTCCAGTTATAATTTAAAGACATAGAGAAATGTTGTCACACTTGGCAATTCTAAAGCCTGGAAATATCAAACTGGAATAAAATTGTAGAAGTAAAGCTAAAGCAATAGGCCTAATTTATTTCTATGTGAGTATAGACATATCAATCTAGAACTGACAATAGCGGTTGACAGTAATGGCAAACACATCTCCCAAATTACATATCACATTTTCATTAAATGTACAAAAGCTTATAAAAGCAAAGTCAGAGGAAGAAATCTTTCATTAAATCCTGGTTTTGGCTGGGAGAGAGTTAATTTTCTTCCTGGTAGCTGGTGCAGTCCTGTGTTTCAGTTTTAGTCTGAGAACAGTGCTGTTAAAGTACCGATGTTTTAGTCGTTCCTCAGTAGTGTTTACTTTAAGTCAAGGACTTTTCTCATGTCTCTGCCAGTGAGGAGTGGCACACGAAGCCAGGAGGAAGCAGAGACAGGACACCTGACCCAAACTAGCCAAAGGGATATTCCATACCACAGCATGTCATGGCCATTATACAAACTGGGGGGAGTTGACTGGGAGAGGCCAATCACTGCTTGGAGATTGGCTGATACATTACAGAAAAGCTGGGGGATTGGATATTAATTTGAATATTAAAATTCAGTATATTGAGAATAATAATTATTTCACTTTCCAGAAAGTAAAGAAAAATTAACCAGAAAATACTGCTTTGAAACAAACCCCATGCTGTTTTATTAACAGCCCTCTAATGCATAAATTTTGTCTGAAATTTCTATATTTTGTCTTTGGAATGCATCAAGGGATTTGCATTGACTCTCTTCAGACAGAAACAGATAAATTGTCTGCAGGTTGAACTTGATCTCACAGATTGCATATATCCTACCTATACTGTTGTTCTTTCCTGACCTAAGTAAAGTCACTATTTTATTTTCTAGAAAAATTTTAATTAAAAATTGCATTTAGTTTTCCCAGTTTAGGCATATGCATTAGCATAAACCTTTGGAATTCTCTAACTCAATGCCATGCATTATTTTCTGGATGAATACTGCCATAATTGCATCTTTATTTGCATTTGCATAAATATCCTTTCACCTTGTGAAAAAGTTATGTGGAAGAAAGAAAATGTGACAGCATATTTCAAGAAAAATAAAATTATTAATTTTCATTCAAAGAGATAAAAACAAAATGCAGTTTTGGTTTCAGTTTTATGTTTAACTTTAGCTAATGTCACCCATGAGGTTATCAGTTTAGGGGTGATCCTATTTAAATCACCTTTGATACCACAGCAGGCCTCATGAAGCATATGCTGTGTCTATCATTGACAGAGAGAATTAATATTATTCATACCTATCAAATACATACTAAACCCATACAGCTCTGTATAGACAAGTACTTTTCCTTATTTCTGAGAAGAATTTATCTTTATTTTTCAACAGCTTAAAGAGCTAAGACCAAAAATGCTAATTTGTAAAGGTCGAATGTTGTAATTGTTGCTTGGGGGAGTAATCCATACTCAAATGCTTCAACAGCTTCATTCTGAGTACAGTTACCTGAGTTCAATCAGGAGATTTGGCACTTCAATGAACTATTAAGCAACAGAAACATATACAAGCAATAATAGCTATAAAGTTTGTTTGCAGTTGAAATTTTCAAAGACGATAAAACAGAATTTAGAAACCCACTGGTTGAGTTTAATTCTAGTTCTAATAAACACCCATTGCAAAAGGATTTATACAGCTAGTTAAAATATGGTGCTACATGTTTTGATCTTGCCTTGCACAGCTAATAAATGCAACAAGTGTGTGTGAGTGCTGTGCATCTTAACTCAGCTTTTCCCCGTGAAAACTTTGACAAGGAGTAAGCAGAGCTACTATCCCTGCAACAGCAGTCACCAGCAGGATAAAAAGGTTGCTACCAGAGGGCTGCTACTTAAAGGGACAGTAAACCTTCAGCTTTCTAATACCACAATGAAAAATTGGTACAAGAATTTGTCCTTCAGAAAGTAAATAGTATTTTGTTCTCATAGTCTCAAAATGAATTAATCACTCTCTTGGTTTTGCATTTCTTATTCACTTGTTGGCAAAATTTATCTATACATGTCACGTTGATGAACAAGTGTATAATGTAGCATGACATTCTCACAAAGTCTGAAAGCTGGAGCTCTTGCCTCATGGTAGATAATAAGTTTTTTGAAAAATACAAAATACAAAAGACATTTAACTTTTTACTTGAATTTCAAGAAAGCTTCAAACACAAATTATACCCTTTTTATTTTAAATTTTAATTAAATTCAAATAAAGTACTTAAGAACTAAATTTTAAATGAAAAAAATGGCTTTAGAAGAAACAAGCTATTTCGATTTGAGAGTGCTGACGGTGACAGAAGGCCTTATTCCAATCACTGTAAAGATAGAAAGTTGTTAGAATTGTAGATTCTCATTAATGTTTTTATTTCATAAGCATGTCCCACCAATAAAAGCCATAAACTCTTGACAAGGTTTTGGCCAGATCTGTTTCAGTTACATATGAGTTTATATTGCACTGGACAAAAAAGGAAAATCAACACGGTTCAGAAATTTGTCTTTTCTAAATGTCATCTCTATACCAGCTTATCAGTTAGTTGTAGTAAGAAGTTTCAACAAATTTGAATGATGTCTGGCAAAAGATGCTGGGCTTAAAATGTTGGGAAAAAGACAAGGAAGGCTGCCCAGTTTGACTGTTGAAACTGCAAAGCAATATGACCTTGCCCACACTGTCAAATATGACTTCGTTAAATCTCATCCTCTAGCTAGGTCTTGTTTCGCCAGGAGAGATGATGGATAATTTTTCAACTCCCATATTTCTGGAACATTTGCTCCTCTGACAACTATAGAAAATGAATGTATTGCCTAAAAATCCCTGTGCTCAGAAGCAGTCACATCTCATTTCACTCTTCTTTCCTCTTTTTCATCTATAGATGTAGACAATTTTTTTTTTTTTCCCAGAATGCTTACTTTCCTTTTATAGGAATTTAGGGAGTGAATGTATGTTACTCTGTCTTAGGAAAATGTTCAATTTTATTTTTTCTATGCAGGAAAAAAAAAAATTCTCTTTCTCACTTCATATTCCACTCCCCCAGCAAACATTTCTATGAAACCACAAGAAATCATTGGTATTTAAACTCTGTTTTTTATCTGTCCCATAGACAGATATTTTGCAATATATTTGCCTTTACATGACTAAAAGAAAACAAAAATATATTACTGTGTTTGGTTTGTTATAAGTAATAACAGTGAATTTTTATGAATGCCATATAGGAAATAGTAATTACGAATGAGCATTAGAGGTTGAAGAGTTTAGAAATAAAAGACCTAAGGTAACTTTAGCAGGTGCAAGTTTTAATATAGTTTTTAGTTCTGAGATTTTTGAGGTTTTGTCCTAAAAGTTCTGATTTATTTACTGCATAGGCTAATTCTGAACCATTGCGAAGGACAGTCATTTCTGTTTACAATCACTTGCAACTATAGCATTGCATGCAGCCTTTGCATGCATTGATTTAGAGCACCTCTAAATCCATCCTATGTGCTAACAAGCTGTCAAAACCTTTTATAACTTGAAAAGAAACTACAGACTTAGTTTGACTGGGAGACTGCAGCAGCAGTTTTCAGAATTATATCGAACTGCTTCTGTGTATGGCAAGATGTTTGCATCCCACATTGCATCCCTCCTACTCTGTCTTATTCTCTGACACTGCATATAATACAGCTGCAGACCCCAACCCTGTCTTCTTCCAACATGTTTCTCCATACCCTCTTACTTTTCTTAGCCCAGTTTTCATCCTCCGCCTTATGTTTTTTCCCCTTTCCTCCACCCCTACTTGCCCCTCTTTGTCCTTCAGTGTGTAGGAGAACTGAGGCTCACTAAAAGTGTAGCTTTTGTTTTTATTCTGCATTGTCACCTGTCAGTGTGAGGTTTCTAGCCTTTTTTATTACCTTGCATTTCGACATTGAACACAGAATTAATTTCTTCATGGGTACTTTTGTGATACTTACTAACATAACCCAGAATTGCTGCACAAAGAGCAATAGATTTATCTTTATACCCCACTCCTAAGAAAAGGAAATGGCATTGTGCAGAATAATTACTGATGTCCAGATTGGGATGGCTGGGACTATTTTTCCATAATACAGCTGAATAATGCATCTACAGCAGGTCTTGGGGAGATGGGATATGAGTGGGGAAAGAGGTGAGATGAATAAGGATGTGGGACTCAAAATAGACATCACACCAGCAAGTGGTAAAGGTGGTATGAAGAGGGCTCAGAGCTGGATCTTTCCTGCATGCTACCCTTCATGTTACCTTGAAGCGCAGCATTTTTAGATGTGAATGATATCTGTTGACTATACTTTCTGTTGCAAACGCTTAGTACTTCTATTCCTATGTGTTCCCTGCACAAGGATTCTTGTCTTTAAGTGAGGGCAAGGAGGATACCATCTGCCTCCTATAACTTCTAGAAAGGGAAGGTATTTTGAATGATGTCTATTCTGATTAATGTTCAATGACATGATGCATCTAGTGAATATAATATAGGAATCATAATAAGTTAGAGACTATAAATTCTTAATGTGGAAGAATGGTCTGAGAGACATTGCAGGAAGAAATTTTTGAATCTTATTGCCTTAAAATATTTCATGATTGAACTGTTTAGTTATGTTAAATTCCTTTCTTTCTAGTGAGAGGTTAAAGAAAAATATCAGCTGAGGTTTTTATTTTAGCGGTTCAGTTTACCTATAACAACTGACTAATTGTTAACCACTGAAGCCAAAGGCATTCCTTTGCTGATGTCATACTGATGTAAAAAAAAAAGACAAAACTATAAAAATATACTAAATAATCTGTAAATAGACACATACACATAGGCATACTTATACACAAATATAGATACATATATTCAAATGCCATGTTATGATGCTCACCATATTTGTGTACAATCACAATAAAGAATAAGACCAGACTGATTGCTTAGCTGTACACAGCATGTTAAGTGAACTATTGTACCCATATCTTAGTTTGGAGTCAAGACTGCCATTCAATCTTAGTATTCCAAAACATAATTCATGTCAGGCCTATATGTACTGTATAAAAATACTATGAGATAAAATATTTTTAGTAAGGAAATCTTGCTGATTGGGATGTCAGCCTGGGATGACCTAACATGTAGGCCATTGAAGAACACACACAGTTTTTTTAATATTGTTTCCCTTCCTTTCTAACTTTCTGCACTTTGTTTGGGACTACTTTTTCAGCTGTTTAGTGCGCTCTAGGATTCTAAGTGAGATAGTAGCATAGATATGTAAGTAAAACATTTAAATTGACAAAATAATAAGTGCTGGTCAGAGATGTATCTCCAAGCCTCAAAAAAAGTGTCTTTGGAATAAGGAGTTGTAAGCAGGCATTTTGTTCCCTCACTTATCAAAATCAAAATGTTGTGACACAATTGAAGGAAGAAGTACCATGAAATGATAGAAATATATTTGGTGATAGTAATCTCACATTTTTGTGTTCTTTTAGTGCTTTTCTCTTTGGCAGGTTTCTGTTACTGAGCTTGCTGTCAGCATCTGCTTCCACCTAATGAAAAAGATATTGCTTGCCACAAAATTCTGTCACATTTGTGTTCAGAGTATAAATTCACTTTGATTTACTCTTAATTGTTAGACAGTGATAAATGACTGTGCAATTATCATGTTTTAAATGGCAAGCTGAAGCATTGACAAGTCTTTTAAGATATTTATTTCCAATTCTACTAATAAGTGAACATGCAGTTCAAAAATACTGCTTCATTTTGTCACTGTCACAACACTATTTGTACATCTGCTCTCTTTCTAGTTTCTGAATAGCATCCTCATATTTTTTTTGCCCCTGAACTAGAAATTTTTAGTTATTTCATTTTTGCTCTCTGTCTGCATAGTTATACTTAGTAAAACTGATCTGAACTGCTGCAACAGGACTAATCCTTTCTGCAGGCTCATTCAGAAAGATTAGCACTTTTTAACTTGTCAGGAAAGTAAATAATTTCAAATTTATAACTTTAGTTACTATAGCTGTGCTGAGTGTCATCACATTTGCAAGCTCTTAAACTGGGCCTTGAGCTGAATTACACTGCATTTTACTACATAAAATAGCTACACAGCTCAAACTGTCTGGCCCAGGATCTATGTGTACTTGGGCAAAACAGAAGCCTAAAAAAGGCTGAATGTAAAACCTTCAGCTTCTACAACTTCTTGGGGTGAAGATATCTACAACCTAACAATGCTAAGTGAGGGCATTTTTCTTTTGTTCTATTCTAAGCTCCTGCTGCCCCTTTCTTGCTTATGCTTAATTAAGATCTGTATTTAGTAGTTCTAAAAAAATCTACAAAAATCTAGGTAAAATTAAGCCTGAAGAGAGCATGTTTAACATATACTTAAAAATCAGTGTGTGCATAAAGTGATTTTCTAGGCTCTTTTAAAACATGTCTGTTAGCTGAGGCCATACTGGGCATGCTTCCCTCTCACCCCTTTTAAATAAGATGACTGGCCCTTAAAGCTCTGGTCCAAAATTAAGAAAGAAACGAACACCAGAACCTGCTGGACTGAAAGCTTTAGGAGGTAATTAGGGTAGCTTTAGAATGAGAGATTAGTTAATCTTCATCCTTTTTGCTGAAGTAATACTGATGTGTAGTACACCATTAGTGGTGAAGAGAAAGACCTCAGCTGGGAAGAAGCACCCTGACTTCTGATTGTAGGACTTTTTATCCATGTTATCTAATGACTGTTACTGGGAAGTATTGAAACAGAGCTGAGTGTTTTTAATAACAAGAAAACTAGGCATGTCTGTTTTATTTAAAGAGACAACATTCCCTCAAATTCAAGTTCTTTAGGTTTAGACTTCGCTGTTTTTCCAAGCAACTGACCGCTGATTCTGAGAGTGCTCCATGAAAATGGACCACGGTACTTTCAGCTGTGGGGATGTCTTTTCTTGATATGCCATTCCTCAACAACACTGAAATTTTCTGCCAGATAATTCTTATCTTAGTTTATGCCTAGAAAGGTTTATTAAATGTACAATTATCAGTCTTATTAAGTGCATGCAGTATTTATTTGCACATTCATAAATTATAGGAGTATGCGTAAATGTACAGTATTTAGAACCACTTTTAAGTTCTGTTGTAAAAAATCCAGCATGCTCCTCTAAATCAGAAACAAAGGGCCAAACCCAGCCTTATCAGCTCCTGGCAAGTCATGGGAACTCCTGCTCTTCCAATTGATAAGTTTCAATCACTAGATGCTTCCAAAAAGCTGCAGGACTGAGTCCCATAAACAGCAACCAAGTTTTATTGCAGATGTTGAATGCCTGTTGGTAGGAAGTCAGCTGTACTTGGAAAGTGTCTGTCACTTCTAGGATTAAGCCTGTAGTATAACAAATAGGACATGAAATAGTAGACACTAGTAGACACAATCAAATTCATGTATGTTATTGAAAAACAATTCCAGCACTTACGCCCTCATGCAAACTTTACTTCTGTTGTTGCAGTTTTGACACCCACAGAGGATGAGAAGCACCTGATCATGATGATAGTCTAAGCATAAATAAGAAAAGGTTGCTGTGCCTATGGGAGTAGGATAAACTTTCCCGAACAGTTTCCCTCTCCCACTGGAAGTGTCATAAATTCTTTAATATAGTCTAAAGAAATCACCAGCCTCTAAGTTTCATATTCAAGGTTACGCCTCATTTACTCAGCAATGTGGAAGGCTGTCAAATTATTTTTATGCTGATTGCACTTAGTCTGTGTTGTAAGACTTTTATATTAAGAATTCTCTGTTCAAATGTTTTCAGTAATTGAAGTGATGTTAAAATATATGGATACATATTGTAATAAAAGAACTTATGATTTGTGTATGAATTCCAAGACCTGCTGAATGCTCCTTTAAAAAACTTCCTTTTAATTGTTGGGAGAACATAAACTGCTGTTTGTATCAATTAACAGTTCTGTGAAACAGTTGATTAACCAAGATTTTTTTCCATTGGTCATAGAGAAAAGAACATTATGAATCTGTCTTACTATTAGGAAGTAACTGTTGAAATGTCTGCACTTTTTAGAATCAAACATAAATCCAGTTCAAGCTCTAGTTCTGTTTTCTTTAAATGTTTAGAATTAGATTTCATATTGTATACAATTCTGAGCAAATAACCTTATTAAATCAGTGACTAAATAAAGACGATTAATTTATTCCTATTATAGAGGCCTGAAAAGTGAGGCATTAGACATTTCAGGAGTGAAAAGAAAATCTTAAGGGATATTAACAGCTGAATGAAGCATAGTTTTATAATATGCTCTGGCTCTTATCACTAAGGCATCTGTTTTGAAAGGTGAGATTACAATGAACTTGCTATGAGTGAACATCTTTAATGAGAAAATGAGTGAAAATTGAAGTCAGTAAGTGTTTAGGAAGAAACCAACAACCCAAAATAGAAATTTGAAAGAGCAAATGAGGAATACTTAGAGAGATGAGTTCCTAGGTATTTAATGAATCTGAAAACAGCACGAGTGATTAGGTACGGAAACTGAACCTTACCACTGAAGTGGGTGGGATATATCTCTTCTAAATTACGCATCTGAAAGTCAGAAGTCTAGCACTGAACTGCTTGCCCTAGAGTCCTTTTATAGTCAATAGAGAAATATAAATATCTCTGGAGGGTGATTCATCTCTCACTAAAATAGGCATCTGAGATAGGTCAAATGAATTGCCCTCTAGAGATGCCTATTTCTCTCCAGTTCAGACTTAGATGTCTAAGTTTTAAATGTCTAAAGCTAGGTGAGATGAATCCCACTTCAAATCATCTTGATCTTATGTTGTTCCTCCACTTAACAGTTGAACAGGCAACAGATTTATAGTAATAGAAAATCCCTAAGGCATGTCACAATGTAGATACCCATTGCTGACCATGAAGTGAGAATAATACAGTCAATTGACTCCACAATTTACATCTTTAGCAAATGTTTGTGATGTAGAACTTGGCCAAGTCTCTGTGATGTGTAAAGCCTTTTACACATCACTCACAAGAGGGTATCTGGGTAAAATGCGCTCTTCTTGATGCCCATTAAAGTGGTGGTCTTAGGTTACCACTAAGTAGGCTGTACTACTCTTTATATTTGAGATTTTAGTACCTTGCTATGTGTAGTACTATGTCAGTAACTAAAAAAGACAAACTCAGTCAGGATTTCCTTCTTTGAATATTTTTGATTCTTCATTTTGTATCCAGAAAAGGTGTAGGAATCATACTTCCAAGTAGTTCCCTTGAATTTTTTTTTACCACATTTCTGGAAAGGATAAAGCAGAATCTTGTAGGTAAAGTGTTAGGCTGCAAACCAGTTGAGGGCTTAATCTTCTCTTTCAGTACAGTCAGAGGGTGAAAGTTCTTCTTTGTTTATTCCTTCCTCTAGTCTCTGTATCTACCCAAAATGTAAGTTCTGTGGTACAGACTGTAGTATAACGTGTATGCAGATCACTGGAGTCATGAGTTTGGAAAGAGCCTTTACTGTAACAAACTACATTTCATGGTAGCTAAGATTACACCCCATTGGCTGTAACAGATATCCTTTATCCATAAAAACCATCCATCTCTGATTCTTGTATTTCTTCATGTCATTTAATATTTTAGTACACAGATTGGCATGGAATTTTTTTCCATTAATCACTATTTTACTTGTGGTTAATCCAATGCTAAAACATCCATTTTCTTTCATTGTCCAAGAGCCTAGGACCAAAACTCTTCATGAGACTGGAATGCCTAACACAGTTATCTTTGGAATGCCTTATCTGCCTAATATAATGAGCACACAGATTGCTTTCTGTTGGTTTTCCAGCATCGTGATGATTTTTTTAATAAACACAGCATGCCTTATTTCAACCTCAAATCAAAATTAAAAAGAAGGTTTAAAAAGTTATTATCTTTTGTCATTTTTCCTGGAAATGACAGTATATTTATTTAGATCTTCCTGTAAACTCAGTAAAATGGATGACATGACAAAATTAATTAAAAAAATGGTTTTGGTAGAATACTTTCATAGAAGAAAAATACGGTTTTAGTAATTTTTAGTAACCTATTCAGAATTTTGTTTGTAAATGGATAAGCACTGTATCTTGAATGTGCATATCAAATTAAATATCCTTAAATTGTATACATAAATTAATTAAACAGTTGGGAAATTGAATTTAGCAATGGATCACTGGCTCTAAACTACAGCATTCTACCTTGGGCTAAATTAAAAAGTAACCACTTGGTGTTTTGACATCTCATTAACAAAAGTGCCTTTAACACACACTAGTCCATTTGGATGATAGAAACAAGTGAACGCTAAATGTGTGTGTAAAGGATTTACTGGAAATAGAGAATAAAACTAATCTGAAAGGAAAACATGACTGCAAATGATGCCTGGACTTGTAATTCCTGGAATGAAAAATAAAGGAAGGCTTGTTTTTTCATATTATTTTTGAGAAATGCTTATGGGTCTTTTATTCAGGGAATGAATACACTATTGGCAGTTCTTGATTGTGAATTTCTGTATCTGGTAGTCAGCTTTGTGACTATTAACCATTCCAAGTAGTTTTAGTGGTTCTAGTTCTGACTTTTTCTTGACTAACAAAAAAATGAATAACACTTCAGGTATTAACACATAAAAATTGACACTACCAATACAGAGTATTTAGCATATATTTCAATCTGCCAAATTTCAGTTGTTTACATAAGAACTTTATAATTGAGAATTTTTCTTAGTGCTGAAAAAGATGAGTCATACCTTAAACCTGCTATAAGTTACATATATCAGTGAGCACATGCCATCAGTGATGCTTCTGTTTTTCCATTGATTGTCCTCATACGAGAGGTGCTTCAGTCCCCTGATCATCCTCGTGGCTCTCCTTTGGATTTGCTCCAACAGTTCCATGTCCTTGTTACGTTGCGGAAACCAGAACTGCACACAATACTCCAAGTGAGGTCTCACGAGAGCAGAGTAGAGGGGCAGGATCACCTCCTTCAAGCTGCTGGTCACACTCCTCTTGATGCAGCCCAGAATATGGTTGGCTTTCTGGGCTGCGAGCGCACACTGAAGCTGGCTCATGTTCAGTTTCTCATCAACCAATACCCTCAAGTCCTTCTCCGCAGGGCTTCTCTCAATCTCTTCTCTGCCCAACCTGTAGCTGTGCCTGGGATTGCTCCAACCCAATTGTAGGACCTTGCTATTGTCATGGTTAAACTTCATGAGGTTGGCATCAGCCCACCTCATAAGCGTGTCAAGGTTCCTCTGAATATCATTCCTTCTCTCCAGCGTATCAACCGAATCACACAGCTTGGTGTCATCGGCAAACTTGCTGAGGGCGCATTCAATTCCACTGCCCATGTCACCAACAAAGATGTTAAACAAGTCCGGTTCCAATACCAGTCCCTGAGGGACACCACTCATTATTGGTCTCCAGTCGGACATTGAACCATTGACCACAACTCTGCATGCGGCCATCCAGCCAGTTCTTTATCCACCGAGTGATCCACCTATCAAATTGATGTCTCTCCAATTTAGAGACAAGGATGTTGTGTGGGACAGTGTTGAGTGCTTTGCACAAGTCCAGGGAGATGACGTCAACAGATATCAGGGTGGTTGAAGTCCCCTTCAGAGAGGATGAATACTTTTAGAAATGAAAGCAATTTAAACTCTGCTGTAAGAACATTATGTTTTATGACATTTACAATATAATTGTAAAAACCATCTTCAAAGCAGGAAGTTTGCTGTGCTTTACTGGTCATAATCTTTGGTCAATTTTCATTTTATGCTCTCTGTTGAGTTTACGCACCATATTTTTCATACCTCAAGTTTATGACTTTTCACATTTACTTGTACATGAGATGAACTTTTAAACTGTACATTTAACTGTCACATTCTATCTTGTATGTACTGTATATCTCTTTGAATACAAGCTTTACAGGGCAAGAGCTGGACTTTCCTACATAAATGGATATTAGCACATTGCAAAGTTTTGTAGTAGTAAAAATTAAGTAGTAATAAAAATAATAATTATGACAGTGATGATTAGAATAATGAATGGACAATTTTTTTTATAGAATAGTAATGTGTGAATTTATATTTACATGCAATCTTACTATGGCTTTGAAGGCCAAATCAGAATCAAGTGACAGCTAGACATTATCTTGACACTAACATAAAGATCTGCTGACATAATGCAAGAATGAAAGGTATCTTGGAGCACACTGTAGATGGATGGAAAGAAGGGCAATGCTAAATTAGCCTGTGTTTCATTGATCATAAATAGCCCTTGGTTGTTAAAACCCAGCAAAATTCAGAGCAAGGATGAAGATTGCATTGCCATGCAATTTTCTATGTTGGATTTGAATATTCAGAATTATGTGCAGAAAATATAGATCCTTTTGAAAGCTAGCTGTATCTTCAAGGGCCTAATCAAAATAGAATGGCAACTGAGCTCATATTTAAAAGACTGTAATTATTAACATACTGCTGAACATCAAAAGAGTTCGTGGTCTTTAACTACAGGTTAAATTCACTTAGTATGAACTTCGCTGTCCTAAATTAAGGAGACTTGTCAGTGAAAATGGGAGTGAAATGACTTAAAAGGTATTTATAACCTTTCTGTGATCCTGTTTTAGTCATCAAGCTTAGGCTGGAATGAGTGATTGTAAAGGAGATGTCTACCACTCTGCAAATAGGAAAAAGTGAAATTAATTCACCTAAAAATATTAAAAATATTAAAAGAATCTTATCTTAAGACCTATTTTTGGGTGGTCAGTTATGACCAAAAAAAATTCTCATAGGTTGGCTTGATCACAAAATATGATAAAATCAGTTAAATTATAGAAGAAAAAAAAAAGTGTTATACTTTCATGTTTTCATACAGTGGTTGTTGGTTGGGCAAAGGGAGGATCATACTGTAGACTCATTAACGCTGTTTGTTATGTAAAAGAAAAGACAGTCTTAACTAAGTAGGTTGCAAAATGATAAGAAGCCAGTAACAGTTCTTATACTGTACATTATGCCTGAAGCTTTTAAGGTGGATTTGGCAACATTTGTTAATTAAATCTTCCATGCATGAACTGGTGAAGCTGGTGAAATCTAAGGTAAACTTTTAATTGTGCTGAGTAAGAGCAATTAATAGAGGTGTCTCAAGGAAAATTCTTAATCAGTGGTAATTGGAATGACAGGCAAGACTTTGCTCCAACAGTTCATTAAACTTCTATTTTTATGGGGATTTCTTCATTTCCACTGGATTGAACAAGTCAGTATGCATGACTTATTCTGCAATGAACTTTGATGAATTTTTCTAAGTACATTAAAATGAGCTGCATCTTCTGTTCATCCAAAGATCACCCCCATCCATACATATGGTGATAAACCCTCTGATGCACATGCAAGAAGGCAGGATAATGGGCATGAAGGACAATCATATATGTACGTATATAAATATGTATTTTTGTTTGTCAGTAATAACTCTGAACTGCCTACAGCATTCACAGTGCCTCTTAAAAGTCAGGTATTGTATTGAATTTAAAATTCTCTTATGCTACACAGGAAAGGAAAAAAATCAAACACTTTCTGAATTGGGCCCAAATATCCAAGGTTAATTTTCTGAGAAAGCTGCAGCAGCTAGATAAGGCCATCCCCTGCAAATTAGTTTTGCCTGCCTGGATTACAGCTAAATTTATGCAGCTTGCCTTATCCTTTCAGAAGCGCCTCTGAAGTGTCGTAATTAACTGGCACACATAAAGTGAGAAAATTTTCTGCTTGGTGGCAGCCATTCCTCATTTCATCTCAGTTCTAACCCAAATGGAAAGGTAGTTTCTTATTTTTACTGTTAAAAAAAAAACCAACCCCACAACCCACCAATATTTTACAAGAAGTCTTTGAAAACAAACATGAAACAGCTTCAGAACAGAGTTAGGGTTTTAAAGAGCACAAATACTGCTGAGAGAGCAAATTGTTGATTTTGCATAATAGCAAATAGAACACAGTAGATGGAGATCGTGTGGTGTATGTATAAATATATATGTGAGTATACATGTAGGTACACACACACATATAGCTTCCAAAGTTTTACAGTTCTCTTTCTGTCTCTTTTATTTCTGTTAAGATCTACAACCAAACTATAGGTTAGGAAGAAGGAGATGTGATGTATGCATTATTTTAATATTATTTTAACATAAGAGTACACATTTCCCAGTTGCCTCTGAATCATGTGTGAATTCCTGTGTCTTTTGTTAAGAAACGTCAAGGGCATATTTGACATTTTCCATGTAATTTTATTTTTTTGCCAATTAAAATGGTTTAATGTTGTAAAAAGAAAACAATATAATAATTGAAATAAATCCCCATTGTCTATATGTCAAGTAAAGCCGACACACATGTGTAAGCTTGGTGAAAATCGTGTAGCCTGCAGGAAATTTAATCCCAAACTGTGCTAATTTACTTCCTTTTCTGCATAGATTTCCATCAATCTTTTTGTTATTTTTGTTGTGATCATCAAGATTTCTGTCTGCTATAATAACTTCTTATACTATCTTGCTCTATTTTTCATGTTTCTCATGTGTCCTATTATTTACTCATTCATAAACCTGTCAAATAATTTGACAACTTTTCATCTATTTCTTTAATAAAATATTAGGTAAGTACTTTCTCCTCTTATCCCCCCTCAAATATTTGCGTAATGAAAACTTACGGAAGTCAGTGAGAGTGACTGTTTTGCTGAGAATTCTAATAATGAATTGCTGCTGTGCAGTAACCAACAGTGTTTGGATTTTTTTGTCCATTTTCCCATTTAGCAAAAGTAATTTTTAGGTTTGCTATCAAATCTTCATGTTATCCATTTAGAGTGTTGCAGCCAGAGTATTCAAGTATATTACAAACCATTGTGCAGTAAACTACCTCCATTTCAACTATTCTAGCTTAGTGGAAAGCTGTATTTTTGCTTCCTGAAAAATTGATATTAGAGCTCAGATGGGAATTTTCTACAATCTATTTTTACTCAGAAGTTTCAGCTATGTCAAATATAAAGCTCTTACACTGCTGGTAAGTAGATCAACAAGTATGCTGCAGTGTGTTAGTTGTCCAGAGCATACCCTATATAGTAAATCTCCCAACAATGAGTAACAGCAGCAGGAATCAAAGGGCCAAATTTTGCTTTCGGCTGGAGTGGATTAAATCCACAGAAAATCCACTGACTTCAGTGGAATTACTTGAGATTTAAACTAGTGTATCAGTTAAGCAGAATGTATCCCTTCCTATCTAAACCATAGTTCTAACAGCTACTTACAGCAGAGATTCCTGGGCAGCCATTGACTTGCACAAGAAGAGAATATGACATGAGCTCATGGATTTTTTATTTGCTTAATCTTCAAGTAATAAAGATGAACACTATCACTGTCTTGACCATAGTAAAATAGCTTGTCTGCGAGGGCTGCCCTGTGGAGAAGACTGTCATGTAAAAGCAGGAGAGGCTAAATAAATGCTAAACCCATGTGCAATTGAAAATCTCCTTAGAAAAGCTGAGTGAAGATGAAGACAAGCTGGGTTTGAGCAGAATCTAAAACTTCATCAGCAAAAGCCTAATTACTCATAAGAATTTTACAGGGATTAATTGTTCTTTAACCAGGAAGTCCATCAAAAACCACTGAGAAATAATTTCTGTGTATTTCAGTACAAGAAAGAAATGACTAAAGGGTTATATGAACCAAAATAAAATGAAATGGAACATCTGAGATTCACCTGTGCTGGCATTTATCCCACACTGTTGATATCCCAGTAAATTGACTGGGTAGGTGTCTAAAAGATCTTTCATTGCTATGAAAAAACGTTTCAAAAGCTGTTGAGTCCCAGGTAACATACAAAAATCTTTGTGCAAAGACAAGAATTAAAGGAAGGTACAGCTTAGGGTAGTCAAACAACTGTTTCCCTTCCCACCAGTGCACTTCCAGGAGACAAGTAGTGGGGAACAGATGATTGAACATTAAAATCTGGGTATCTGTCAAATGAAAACAATATTCATTTTCATAAGACACCAGTGAAAATTGTCTACATATTTACTAAAATGGATGGTTTTGAGGAAAAAAAAAACAACAAAACATCAGGGGGTTTTGAGTGGTTTTCTTTCCTGTCTTTTTTTTTTTTTCATTTTCAGTAACATCATTTACATTAACTTCCTTCTTTACAGATTTTTTTTATCTCTCCTATTTTTACTTTTTGCCACTTCATGAATTTTTTTATTAATTTTCCAACTTTTCTTCTTTTTTTTCCCATAATTTTCACATATTCATTAATATTTTGCAATTAACAGCATCATTGCGATGAGGTTTCTTTTCATTGCACAGATATGTATATGGTAGACAAGAATCAGTATCTTCTTTTAACGTGCTCATTTGTAGACAGATTTATTGGGAAGGGAATGTCTTTGTACTGTTTCAGGAAAACAATGAGTGGGAATGGTTGGACAATTTATGTTGCTGATTATCCATTATAGCAAAATATCTCTTCTGCTAATGCATACGTACTTATTAAAAAGCACGAAGAGGGGTACAATCCGAACATCTTTGATTACAGCCAGATTCCTGCTAAAATAAATGGAAAGACCTTAGGCTTTATAGATGAGAGTGTGTCACCTGTGCTTTCATGGTGTCTTTCATTTTCCACTACCCCTAGTTATAAATACAGTAAGGACAAGCTTGAAAAGCCTTCTGAAATAATACTAAAGTGGTGCATTTTCTGTGGTTTTTATAGAAATTTGTGGGCTTAGTTCATGGTTCAATATCCCATATGTCTAATAGCAATATTTCTGCTGCAGGAAATTAGCTGATGTTTTGTGAATGATCATTTATTCATAGCCATAATTGTTTTTTTAAGTTGCTGTAGTATTTAAACACCATACCATATTCTTTTGTAAAACCACAGCACTAGTTTATGACAATACAATTATTTGTTTCTTACAATCTTATTTTTGATGTAAACACATTTTTTTGTATTGATATGTTTCTTTTCTCAAATTTACATGGCCTATAGGTAAGACTTGATAAACATCAAATTAAATTACTCATTTCTTTTTATATTGATATCAAAATCCATAGGGCAATCCCTTATAAATGGGCATTTCACATAATATGGTCATATATATATGTAAAAGTAAACAGATTTAATAATAGGCATCTTTAAAAATACCAAAATGAAGAAATTGCCATGATTTGACAAGGTTTTTCACAGATTTATTTTATTTATTATTACAAATCTCAGCCATCCAGTTGCTTATATTTAAATTAAGCTTTATATGAGGAACTGATACATGTATAAAACTAATGAACAAAAATCCTGTTTACCAATTAGTTAAATCCAATTAAAGCTTAAGCTCATAATTGTATAAACCTCTGTTATGAAAAAGAAAGAATATGCTTGGAGCTGTTGTCTACAGTATGTGTTGGAAGATTTTTTTAATGGGAACTTGTTACTGTACTGAGACATTGAGTAAAATACCAATTTAGCTGTTCCAAATCAATGATATTTAAGTCAGGAGTAGCAGTTGCCTTTTGTTGATGCTGTGTTTTCCAGCAAAAGCAGTTCCACAAGTCTAAGTAGAACACTTGCTCAGCAGCCAGCTTGGGCACCTCCGTTACTAACAGGTCTTACTATGAAAAATGTGGTATTTTCAGAAGCTGCACTTCTATGCTATTTAACTAGAATATATCTCTCCTGAAAGTCGGATCAGATCTGGATAGTTTGGTGTGTTTTCGTAGTTTGATATTTTGTACAGTGCAAAATCCATAATTCCTCAGTTGTCATGTTATCCTTTCTGACTTCCAGAATTTGTTTTGACAAGAGAAAAGTTCTCTTTTCACAAGGCACAGAGCCTAGGCAGGTAGTGGGCTTTTCACAGAGCAAAGTTCATAAGTGATAATGTACAGTGCAGCATGTAAACTCTCAGTTGATGAATTTTGGACTGGTTTTGAAGGCTTTTCTCAATTATACAAAATTAACTCACAGAATTGTATCATAGTTCTGTTGCTCCACCATATCTTTGATTCAACAATAAATACTCTTTATGCTTGAATTTCATCAGTATGCATAGTAATTTTTAGAAGTAAAAAAAATAAAGTAACACAAGTATTACAATGTTATTAATGTAAAACAGAGAAGCAAAGCATTAAATTCTCTATCTGTTGCATCCTCTGTTAATTAAGGGTTCATGTAGATTAAAATGAAATGCATCTTTTTTTTACATCTGCACCATGATCACAGGGCTTCTCCTTTAATTTAAATATTGAATAAAATTACTGCCCAAGAAATGTTACTCAGAATGATTCCTTTTCCTATATACCAGAGTTCACACAGTCATGGCTTCATTGGTGAATGATGAAATGATGTCACTTTATTAAATGCATAATATTAGTATTAGTAAAAAGAAAAGCTGTGTGAATTAATATAGAACCTTATGCCACTGTTACCATTAGTCTTGTTTTGTGTTGTTTTTTCCTTTGTGATTGCTCTCATTATCATAATCTAAACTCCTGTGGGCTGGGCTAACAATGCCATGAACTGGAATTCTAGGAAAAGCTTTTGTCCCCTTTGGTGGAGAGGTAAGTGCAAGAGAGAGCTGATGGCTCATTTTGCAGGTTTGAGGAAGATGACAGTTTTTAGAATTCATGATAATTCTTCAAAATTCATAGTGGGAAAAGAAGAGCCCATTGGACCACCAGTGACTTTTCCTTTCCATTTTCCCCCCTGTCATTCAGTAAAGGATTTGCTTTACCCCACTAATTTACCAGTTAAAACAGCTGATCTGAAGCAGGAATTGCTGGAAGTTGTTAATTTGCCATAGCTGCATTTGTGTATAGCAAAAAACAACAAAACAGTCCTTCTCTCTCTCTGAAGAGGGGTTATGGTGAGGGGCTCACTGTTGGTAGGCTGTGGAGTTGAACAGGCATCAGGTCTTCAAGAGGAGCAAGGGTTGTCAATAATGAAGCAATTCCTCATTTTGTTCTTTTTCTTGTATGCTGTACAGCTCACTTTCTTATCTTACTCTGATCTCCTTTGTCTTTTCGCTACATACAGGCTTTTTGCAGGCTAGATTTACACTCTTTGGTATCTGCTATTCAACTCCCAGTGCTGTATTGCTTTAGTAACCTGTACTTGACCATCTTGCATCTGTGCTTATAACCCCCAAGCATTCTTTTATTTTCATGGCTTCTGCTATGGTCTTTATTCTGAGAGTCTCTGCAGCTGATGATGGCATGGCTGCCTAACAAAGGATTGCTAGTCTTAAGAAAATTCTATACCCTGCTCAGGGCAATACATCTGAGGCCTTCTTTTAATTAGGCACAACAATTTAGAGCAAAAGTTCAGTATTAAAAAAATGGACAGTTGTCAAACAGTGTTTATCTCTTTTGCTAATTATAAGCCCATGTCTTAATCCGTTAGATGTTCAGATGTAATGTAAATGTGTTTTGAGTTCTGTTTGTTTGTTTGTTTTGTTGTTATTGCTGATTTAAAGAAAGGAAGTTAAAACAGAATATTAAGACTTGGGAGATCTGTGTTTGGCTCCCAGCTCTTGGGCAAATTGTTTAAAACTCTGATATTCCACAGCTGTCTGTTTATATATACCTTGTACTGCAATGTATGTTTTTAGTGTTATATTCCAAGCTTTTTGATACAGGTGTGCACTACGATAGTACAACAGGATGCCCAGATGTAACTGTAACAATAACTATTCACTAATTAGATAAACACCTCTTTAACTTAGGTATAGATTAGATTTATTTTTTAAACTAATATGTATGAAGTACCAAAGTAGATTTTCCTCCAAAACCGCTTTATTTCAACAAACTCTCAGATATTTTTCTTAAATGCTTGTTAAGAGACCAATATTTAGGTTTGTGTTACTCATACATTATGACATAAAAGATTATCAGAGAAATAAAGTGGAAAGAAATAGTTCCATAATATTTAAGTATTTCTTAAGTGGGAAGGACACGAGTAAATGACATAAAAAAAAAATAAAAAAAACCCAATCCCAGGACCAATGGCACTTCCTTTTGTATTAACAAGAGACATATATGCTTGGTATGATATTGAAATGAATTATATTAAACAAAACCACTGATTTCTCTCTTAGAGTCAATTTTGCCCATCATTTATGAATACTGAATGAAAACAGTAGGTATGGAGGAACTTTCACTGGAGTTTTGTTTGGAGTGATTTTATTGAAAGTAAGATGAGTGGCTTGACAATTCAGAGACGCCTTAGCAATATTATGTTGTGTACAATTCATTCTGATAAACAAATTGAGCTTGCAATGTTAATATAAATTATTTTGATTTTGTCATGTTGTTTCAAGATTAGCTATCAAAATGTTTGATTATATGACAGAAATATTCAATAAACCAAAGGGCTTGAAACTGTTCCATTTGAATATTACACATGAATGTATGTTATCAGTGGAGAGTATATAAATAACTTAGGTGAGTGCTGTGCAGAGAAACACTTCATTTCACTCTGTTTTTCTTAGAAGACAACTTTGTGTTGTGTCAGTGCATTCACAGATGTAAAAACTTAAGCCATTCTAAAGTTATTCCATATCTTTAGCCTCTGAGGAGAGAGGACAGAGAAAGCGTAGTTATTAGACAGAAAGACAGCTGTCATCTAGCTGCAAGAAAACATCCCAAACAAAACAGTGTTCCAAGGCAACACTGGTCCTATTGTTGCATAACAGCTTACAGAATTGCTCCTGCAGTGGTCCAGAGGTTAGAATAGCTCACTGCCATTCTATCACACTTGGAGAAGAAACCTGGAAAAGCTGAAAATCCTGGCTTGCCAAGAGTTCATCTTTTTAAATTTTATCCTGAGGGTCTCTGGTAAGATCCTTCTTTCAGACCTCTAGGTATTTGTAAGAAGACACTAATAAGTGACCTAGAAGCTAAACTACTGTTATTGTTAGCAGAAGAAATAGGCACTGGTAAAGCACAGTTCATTTGACCTGTATTAGATGCCCACAAGACTACAAAATTAATTGCACTGAGAACTGACTATTTATCTATAGAGACTGTGAAGGAATTCAGATGCAGACATCTATATGGTAAATGTCTAAAGTTCTGTGAGATTAATCCTACTAAATATTAAGCACCTAAATCCTACTTGAGATATTTAAGTTTTGTACTTTCTACTTCATTACTATCTCTAGAATCAATGCCCAGTAGCCAACCCTATTGCTTCATGAGCATTACAATACTACTGGATCATTTCTGAATATAAAAAATCTACTAGCATTTATGAGGTCATTACAAATGCACACCAACAGCCAAATTTCTGCATTTTTTAAACATTTCTCCAACAAACAGAAAATCAGTAAGAGATCACTATGGGGCCACAGAATATTTGTTTCTGATCTGGTGGATTTTTTTCTCTAAATTGAAGAGCAAACTTCTGTGATTGCTCACTTTCTGTGGATTAATAATTGTGCAGTTCAAAATCAAGGTCCTTGATGGCACATATTTCCTTCAGAACAATATTTGGGTACAGGCAAGATGAAGCAATAAACATAATAAAAAACCCCTGAGATTATCCACTCATCTTTTACTTTATAGAAGACAAATGATCTTCTAAGCCAAAGACCTGGACCTTTAGCTGTTAAACAAGAAAGGAGCTCAGCTTTTATAATTAAGCTATAGTGTCACCATGCATTGAGAGCAAAGATACATTATATACTTACTGTAAATCTAAATTGTAATTAGAGGTGTGGAAACTATCAAAAAAGGAGGGAAGTGCTTTCCTAATGATGAGACATATTCCTTTTCCACTCTTCTTTCTCAATAATTCAATATATATTTAAATAAAACCATGGCGCTTTTGGAGTGAGCCTGCTGTGGAAAGAAGGTATGCAACTAAGCTAGGCTGTTTTGGTAGCTTTTTAAAAAAGATCCTCTCACATATTTTTTATTTTAGCTCTGATTTTTCTTTTCTACAGAAGCCATTAAATGAAAGCCTGAGTTCCAGCCAGCTTAAATGGGACAGTAGAATTTTTCAAAGTACTTTTACAGAACTTCAGGTCAAGATAAAAAACAAGCCAGCAATTCTATATGTCCAGGGATGTAATGGCTTTTTTACATTTCCCTCATCTATATTCTTATTTCATATTGGGAAAAAAGTATTAGGAGGGGTTTTCAGGGTAACGAATAGGAATTAAAACTTATATGTCTCACTATCTTTTGTGCTTCAGAAAATATCTCCCCCAGTGTATTTGAGGCTTGATCTAGCTTCCACTGAGATCAGTAAGTCCCTTATTGATTTTAGGGAGAGTTTGATGAGGCGCCTGTTACATTAGCTAAATCCTGGTTAGACCAATATGTGTATGAACTGACAGTGATCACCTGAAGATGAATTGCTAGCTTCAAACCACTAAGCTTTCTCTTCTATGGCAGAAAGGGAAAACAAAAATTGTGCACGTGTAGGAGAGAAATGAGGTGCTGCTGGTGGTTCTGAGCCTGTACATTGGAGTTTTGATCATCGCCCCACCAGTCAGGTGAAGAGAGAAAGCCGTAGTGAGTTTCTGCACATAATGAGGTGAGTAGACGTTTTTAGTTAGGCATTCACACCAGATATTTCTACTGACCTCCTGAAGGAAATAGGTTCCTGATGCAATCTCATATTGATTGAGGTGCCAGACATTAACTGATGGCCAGTCTTTGAAGGATGTTGTTTTAAGAAACCTTGAGATGTTCTTTCACAATTCCTTCTCATGTGCTTAGACCTGAACTATCATGAGAGAGAAAAATGATAGAAATTGAAGTCCTAGCAAACACATTTCACTTTCTCATTAGGACCAAAATGAAACAAGTGGGGTCAAGATGCTGGCATAAGGCTGAGTTTTGAACAGGGAGGACACTGGCTATTTATTAGGACAAGGAGACATCTATTGTACATTGATCTGCATCTAATCTGTGTTTAGTGGAGCAAGTTTGCCAGATGATAGTTGTTATCTCTGGCTATTGACATTTTGCATCTTAAGGACATATGACATTTTGAAATTGGTCTAATCATTCTGTATTGAAAAAAGAAAACATCCTAGTGAATATTCTTCATAGGACCTAAAAAAATAGAAACCAAAAAAAAAAAGTATGATAGCAAAATATGACTTCAGATCATATATGTCCTAATAAATATATGCATATTATATTTATTCTTATATATATATTATGTATTATATTTATATTATATACATATGTGTCTGCACTCCTACTGACATTAATGAAAATATCAGCAGAAAATATTTCGGATCTTGATTGGAGACAACTTATATATTGCAGTATCCAGTGCCTCTTACGATAAAAGGGAAAATACTCTGCCCAGTTTTTATTAGCAGAGATTAGAATTCAGAGGTATTAAGTGATGCTTTCAAGGGCAACTTTTCAGAAATTAAGCTTTACCAGAGGAAGAGAGCATAAGAAATAAAATATCATTCCATTTCCACCATGATTTCATACAGAGATTTGTAGTAATTCTCTAAATGTATTTAAATTCCCAAACACTTTCATTTTCTTAACAAGTTTTAATTTCTGAGACATAAGCCCTGGTATATGCCAAAATCTAGGTGCAATTAGCACAGCAGTGATGGTTATAGAGAATAAAAGCAGAACACAAACCTTAATCTTGAATTGAAGTAGACTGCTTACAAGAATCTCAAGTTGGTCAAAAGCTAAAAGAAAAACCACTACTGTGCTCAAAAAAGAATATGAATTTTTTTACTTCACTCTGATTCTCAGACTAGTGTTTTTATTATTTAAAAATATTTAGGAGATTTCATTAATATAGTACGGATTTCTCTCAAACTTCATTATTCTTGAGAAATTTCATGCCTTCCATGTTATCTTAGATATATTAATTAATTAAAAATTTTCCCCATAGTCTCACTGCATTATCAGTGATTCATTACCCTTTGCATATTTCCAAGACAGAAAAGTAGGAAATGGACGCTGACCTACCCTTTAATGGCTATTTAGACAAATAAGATCTAGGAACCCACTGTATTTGAAGGAAGAAATTTGTGGTAAAAATAAATGTTGAATATATTAAGCAGTTTGTAGCTGATTTCTAAACCAGAACGAGTCTTGGGCTACAGCCTGTTTTGTACAGATGTATATGCACATATGGAATAGCTTGCAGTATCAGGTCAGAATTTAGTACCAGTTTGAGCAGGCCACTTTAATTTAGGTATAGGCCAGAACAAGCAGCAAAGTATGGTAGCATTTTTTGCAAGGTGGTGGTATTAACAGCAAGTTTTAGTTTGATTAAATAGCTTAAAAATGAGGACACTGGTAGAAACACTAGCATTTCAGAAGTATCAAAAAAAGGCAATTTGTCTCATCCTATGACATGCAGTTTCATTTTGAGTAATTCAGTAGTTTTACATTCTGTATTCTTCAAGGAGTAACCTAGCATTTGTTCACCATCATTTACAATATTTGCTTGCAAGACAGGCAAAACTAATTTTTAGTTGTTTCTAGCTAATTTCTAGCTTGTTCTGTTTCACACTTTTGCTTGTAAAGTAGGAATGTGGCTTTATTGATAAGTTTGTTATCTGGATACAGTCAGCTACAACTGGGAATTTTGTACACTTTGTGTAGTGCAGATGAGTATTTGGTGGGTGCAACACAAATGACTGCTGAAGTTTTCTTCAAGACAGGGCAGGAGCCAAGCAAGACCACTGTAGTGTGACTTTCTGGACGGGTAGGCTATTCCATATCTCTATATAACCGGTGGCATTCATGGAGGTCACTGTTAGGAAACAAGATAATGTAGCATCTGTTTGGTATCTTTAGATTTCTGAAATAATTCAAGTTTGGAATTAAGATGATAAAGGACCCAGTTGTTGATCCCAAAAGCCAGTGGCCTGATTAATTTCTTCTGTGAATTTGTTAATTATTCATCATTTGGTTTGAATCATAGAATAGTTAGGGTTGGAAAGGACCATGTAATTCTCTACCCACAACCTCAGTGCTGTAAAATATAATCCTGTGGACTAAATCTGAAAGCCTTTCAGTACCCTTTGTGGCATGCAAATTCTAAAGCCATTTACTTCCTACTATGCAAGCAATGAAAGTATGACAGAGACATCTGGTGTGCTGAATTTCTAAAGATGAACAATAGAATCTTTCTTTATTTGGAAAAGCCCCAGACAAACAAAAACCCAAACCACTACCAACATTAAATAAGTACTTTAGTATCAGCTTTTCCCTTTAGCTCAAAGCAAAGTGTCAGTCAAGAGACACACAATGGATTAATGGATTCAAAAGGAGAAAATCCATTGGAATTCTCATACTCCTCATCTGCTGTGAAAGTAACACTCAGTATTAACTTCATTTTATAACAGTTAAATGGCATTTGTCACTGTTAGATGTGACAATCATCTGTTCTGCTCCTCTGCCTTTTTGAACTGAGTTCATTTGCTGGTGCATGTCAGTGAATCAATTATTTTATGACTCCATTTTATATTTCCTTTTTATGTTACATTACAATCAGTGGGAAAGAGGAAAGCTGTTCCATAAATCAGCTTGGCTAACCAACGGTTAGAGTGCTACAGGATACCTGCAGTGATCATATCCTTGAACCAGAGGCAGAACAGAAATGTTCTATGAATTAAAAATAAATAAACCAAAATGAAAAGAAGCACTACCCAGAAAGAGTGGAATTCAGATATGTAGCAAGCACTGCTGTTTACAGCTGGTTGTTTAACTACTGACCCACGTATAGGACAGAACCCACCTGTTCCTTCATGCTGAATATGATTCAGAAAAAATTTTAATGTGGTGTATTTCTACAAAATCAAGTATTTTCCTCTCCTGTTTCCTCCAGGTGGTAAACAGAGCAGCAGGATTATTACTATTTCTGTATTTTTTCTTCTTAGCATTTCAAAAATAAGACAATTGGCTGGGGAAAATATGATTATTTTCAGGTGAGAGAATCTTTGGGTACAGAAACAGTCAGGATTCTTTCTCTAACCTATTCCGTTTTCAAATGTTATGAAAAATCCTGGGGTGTGCTAAGTGAGTCAATGTAGCAGGTGTCATGAAGGATCTGGAAAGCAGGAAAATACATTGCCTGCAATGTAGAATTCTTAAGAGGAAACCCAACAGTCTGCCAAGGATGTGGAAAAGCCTTGGCTGTTGCATTCTGTCCAGCTTCTTTACTGCTAGGCTTCACTCTGTACTTACAGATTTTGTTTGGAGAAGTCTTGCATGGCTATACTCTGCAGGGAAAGCAAACATTAGCATGCTATAATCATGCTTTTAACATACTACAATCATATAATATGCCTTACCTGCTGTTATGAAGACCATTGACTTCAGGTAGGTCAGGAAGAGAAATCAAATTCTCTTTGTAATTCTGAAGATGCAAATTCCCAACAGATCACAAATACTAATGTCAGCTGAACCACTCCAGTCTCATGCCAATATAATAATAACAGCAATTTTCTGAATTAAGATATTGATCTTCATTTTAATAATTTCCATAGGGACACATTGTCCTGTAGAATTTCTGTTGCACAATTTTTGGTATGTGTATCTGTAGAAATATGCTTTAACAGAATTGTGATGATGAAGAATATGCTCACTGAATCAAGAAAGTAGCCATCAGGAAACAATTTTATTTTTAATTTGGGAAAATGTACTAGTGCATCTGCTTAGGTTGAGTGCTTCTGTGCTTCGTTACACTGTGCTACGTACACAAGCTGTATGTAGTCTCTATTGTTTGCTGTAAACTTCATTCTTTCTCAAAACACACAACTGTCCACTGACATTTTCTATGCAGCTCTAACATTAACTATTCAAAATAAGAACTTTTCAAAGCTTTTTCTTGGTAGTGTATGTAAAGCGTGAGAAAATGCATTTGTTTGTGAAGGTAAATTACAGTGATGATTCTTCTTAATAACAGGAAACCAAAGCTAAATCCTTAACTGCTTTTTCACCACTCATTGATGAAGTAAAATGACCATAGGGACTTCATGATTATCACTTCTCTCAGGCTAAGAATTTACAAGATGAGCATTTCACTTCTGTGAAGTGAAAAAAAGCTTCTGCTTTTTTTCTGCACGGCAGCAATAATCCACGTTCCATTACATCCTCCTGAGGTTAAACAAAACCCAGCTGCCTTGCCCTGTATGCCTGTGTGCTCCAGCCCTCCCACTCTAGGAACAACCCTCCGTTGACTCTCTCTTAGTTGTTGATATCTCATTACACTGATGAGGCCCAGGCCCAGATACAAGACTCCAGATGTGATCTGAGGACTGAATAGAGGGAAATGATCACTTCCTTCAACTTGCTCATTATGCTTTTACTAATTCATGCAGGCCAACAGGCTGTTAGCCTTCTGTGTTGTAATAGCACATTGTGACTTGTGACTGTGAGGATGACAAGAACAAGGTGTATTTCACAGTGGCTACTCTAGCAGTACATGGAGCAGGAGTGAGGTGTTATGGTTCCCCTAAGTAATTAAGGTGAGCTTGAAAATCAGCTCATTCAGAGATACCTAGGAGCAATAAGATACCTCCTGCCCTTGCCATGACCTGTTCAAGCTCCAGGCAGAGCTACAGTACTTGCAAGAAGAAGGAAGTGAACCATTTTAATGAGAAACTGTTTAAAGGGCTGAGGCAGTAAACACTTTTGCTTGAAAAGATCAGATAGTACCAATGTCTTGCACAGAATAAAAGTAAGGCATCAGAGGAAATTTGCAGGAGGAACTGCAGTGTAAACATCCTATTCTTATGAAAAAGATTACAATGCAAAAGCAATGGCACACTATGAGGCCTTTTAATTGAATTCAAAAATTAAGTTAATTTTAATTTCTTCTGGACAGGTGCAATATATTTTGAGAAAACACAGGAAATTAACAAAGCTGATGAGTTGTTTTTCCGTTGTAGTTTAACGGAAGAAATTTGTCTAACGTGTTAAAAGCAGCTTTTGGTAAGGCTTTGCTGTCAAGACTGGAGACTCATCAGCATGGTGATTTTATAATAGTGTGCATAATAGGTAGATTGCTAACTCATCAGTTTTTAAGATAAAAACATTAACATTCACAAGTTGGAAGTGAGTAGACTGATGCCTAATACAAACTTAATCAAAAGCCATTCATCCAAGCAGCTCTGGCTTTAGAGTATTCAAAACTGGTAGTTCAAGATCTTCTGTCTTTAAAGGTATGCAGCAAGGGCCAGCTGCTCCCTAAGGAAGTGGTGCTTGAAGCCCAGGGTGACCCAAGGCAGTCAAGAACAGAATCCAGTCTGTCAAGGGCACAGCCCCATCACAGCTAAGTGAAGGGAGCAGGGCGGGCCTGAGTGTGGGAGCCAGAGATAGCTGCAAGTCCAAGAAAGGCAGGCAAACACCCATGTTGGGTGTAGTGTACACAGGATCCTGACAGCATGTGTCGGATGCCGCAGAAGAAGTTCTAGAGCTACATAGTCTCCAGGAGTTTTTAGAAGACAATTGTTTGTGAAAGGACTTAGAACATTAAAAAATTAGCAATATGTTGAAGGGTAGAAAAAGCTAAGATGTTGATGGAGCTGCAAGTTTGGAAGAGTAGGGGAGTTCAGGTAAATCACAGAAATCATTGCTTTTACTGGAAGGTGAGAAAATGCAGGAGAAAGAGAAGTCTTGAACATATTATTGTATATGAATTTTATTTTAAAGATATATTTGCTTGTACTGAATGTTTCTGAATGTTGGTGCGTTATGGTCTTGGTCCTGTAAGGTATTGAATACCCTAAACTTCTGGCAGTATAGCATGAAGCTGTTTGCTACAACTTATACCAGCCTTTCTCAACATTGTAGCCCAACAGTCTGCTCAATTATTACCAGTTAAAAAGAGGTGAATCCTCTTCCTGCTTTCAATTCAGGAAATAAATTGAGCTCATGAACTCCAGAACAAGGACATTGTTTTCTCCTTGCAATCTGGTTTATTCAGATCCTTAAAAATTAAGCCTTTTCCACACCCAGTTCAACCGCCTGCTGCATTTAACACATGTCACTTTGTGATTCTTCCATTCTAATCTCTGCCAATGGACTCATAGATTATACACTATATGGACACAGAAGTAAACAAACATAATGCTAATAAGGTGTGCTCTCTGACTTACATTGTCTGACAGGCAATTGAGATAAGAATCTGTTCTGCTGTTACACAGACATGGAAAAGTTTTATATGCCTTACTGCAGAGCTAGGCCCCACTGTGTGAGGAGGATGAATTTACCTTCATACAAATCGTGTGTATGTGTGACCTGCTAGCCTGGGAAGACACACTGTCAGAGAAAAAACATTTTCCAACATAGGGAGTAGGACAGTTTTAGGGAAACTAAATAATAATTTACCTTCTATCAGTTTTCAACTCCCTAACTATAGATCCATGTACTTCGCAGCCTGGTACAAAACCAGGGGATATTACTGTTGAACATGGTACTTGATACCACAGCTGCTGGAACTTGGCAAAAGAGTTTGCCAAGAAACTTTAGCCATCAAGAATATAACAGTCTGTGCTGCAAGGAGTCAGAAGGATACAAACCCACAAGGATATAGAGTGTGCAAGTACCGCTGCAAAACAATATGTGGCGGAGGTGTTTGTCAAAATCTACATCCAGTCTCATTAGCTGTCTCCAGATCTGTTAGAGGACCTGAATGTCATGAACACAATTTGCATAAGAAATGTCCAAGCTATGAATTGGAAACAAGATTAAAAGAAACAGCTGTGTGTAATTGTCCATCCCCTGTGGAGATTAATATCACACATTACATGAAAAATCAGGTTTGGAAATTAGGTTAACTGAAGAATTAACCAGAAGAGGGACCCAGCAATGCCTCCTACATAGTACTGTGTTTACAGCCATGTCTTTACTGCCTTTCAGAGGCTACTCTGTCTTGAAAAGTCATTCTCGAAAGGGCTGCAGGATTTGTTACCTTGCTACCTTTAACACATTTATTAATGACACAACAAATTGATTTTTATTTCTCTGGCAAAGCAAACCTTGGTCTTTCTCCTAATATTTAATCCTATTCAGCAATGTAAATAATGAGAGACTTGCAGATCTGATTAACCTGCGAGTTCCTTTTTAAGCAACGAGCAATCAATACCAGTACCAACTCCATTAAACAGCCCTTATCACTGCTTGAGTCTGTGGATGCAAGAGCACAAGTATATGCTTAACTTTAATGATTCAACAGTCGTCTTGTTCTCTAAAAAAAAAAGAGAAAAGAAAGAGAGAATAGAAATCCAGTTTTTGTAGACTTTAAGAGTTCTTTCTCAGTCCAGCCATGCTTTAGGTGAGAATTTTTCCCCTCTTGACAACCCAGGGGATTATTTTCCTGTTACCATTGCACTCATAATGTAAATTACCTTTTTAGAGGTATGTCTGTAAAGATGGTGTTCTTAACAAAGTGGTGAAATGTTGAAATGTCAGTTTTCGTCAGATCAAAGTCCTTTAATTATCTGCAGAACAAGGGGTGAAAACATGCCATGCTGACCTATGAATGTTTTAAATCCAGTCTGAAAAGCAGTATTTCTAGATGATATAGTATCTCAGTTTCCAATATAATGGTTTCTTAACCAGAGCAACAGGTCACCATCAGCCCTCGAAATTGTTGTGAATTCTCAGTTGTCAAATTTTATTTGTAAACATTATAGTTTGCACATGAATAGAATGTTTGTGGATTTCTTAGCATAGCATTGCAAGCCATAGCTTGACAACCATTCCCAACATTCTTTTAAACACTGGTTTCTGTAATGATTTTGGAAAACAAAGTAGGTAAGTTATGCTGACACTTATTTTCAGACTGGTAAACATCTACAAAGCCTGTAGTTTTGGGCTATTCTGGAGTGTGCAATACTCTTCCATTCTCATTTGAAACTAGATATGAAAGATTTGAGGAATATTTTCCTATAACAACCCCAGTATCTTCCTATGCAAGCATTGCTCAGATGACATCTCAGATGATTTGCTTAAAGACGGTTACCTTCTTGTGATACAGACCAGTGGTGGCTTGGATATACTGTCTATATGCTTTTTGATCTGCTTATGTTAAACACAAATGTAAATGTAAATGTATATATAGTTTGTCAGATGTACAGTACAAATTAACAGTATATTTTGTTGGTCATGTTTGGAAAGACACTCACTGTATTTACTTTTCGAGATTTCCAGACTCCTGGCAGGCATGGACATCTGGAAATGATAGATTAATGCCTAGTGTGAAAAGGTTGCTAAATTTGTGTGAAATATCAGGGCAGATGACACCAAACTAGGAAATAGGTCCTTGAGCTCCTAAAGAAAATTACCATTCAACATAGCAACTATGCAGAAGTTGCTGGAATATCTCCTAGCTTGCAAGGACGGCAGCTGTCTTGTGTCCCTGATGACACAATCCAAGGGTGAGAGGTTCTGTCCTATTCATAGCACAAGGGTGAGGTCCTTTGTTCTCTTAAAGCTACTCTACATCCTGTCTTAGAAAACAAATATGTAAATAGGTCATATAGTGCAGCTTTATGACAGGTGCTCAAACCTGATGAAAACAAATGCATCCCTGCTCATCCCCGTGAAGAATATTTAATTTCTGCCACTCACAGGAGCATAGTAGCATTCTAGTCAGTATGGTTGAGATTGACAGACTAAGGTGATTCTGGGAAGTATTAGAACTTTACAGTAAAACTTCAATATCCACATTTCCTTTTGATATAATCAGGAGACTGTGATATGCTTTGCACATACAGAATAGTTAAATTCTGTAGCATAAAAACCAATCTTATTCTTTTAGTATGTAAAAAATGAAGGGCCAATATGCCAAGTTGGCCTGATTCTTCTACATCACATGTGCCATATCTGCTCATAATGTGGACATAATCCACAGATGGTCAAACTGGGATTTATACTATTTGACTTTTTATTCAGTCCTTCAAAAATATAAAAAAGGGATATTTTTTTTTTCAGTAGTAGGGGTGCACTTTCATAATCATGTTTCTCTGAATGAAGAAAAAATCCTAGGCTTCATATATAACATGTGGATTTTGGCTATTATATAAGTCAGTCATCTAGGCCTCTCAGCATACCTCTGCCTATGGTAGAGGGTTGCTATTGTTTGCAACAATCTTCACCCCTGACCTTAGACAGCAAGCCTTGAAACAATATATATCGATTTAAATGAAATCAAATCCTTTCAGCAATTTGAACCAGAACTGTTTTACTTCTCTGATAATGAATACAAGGAAATATCAGAAAAGGAGTTTCAGGTGCTTCTGGCTGAATATGCAGGGGAACAGCAAAAATGATTTTACATGAGGGACAAATCTCCAGGTTAGTCCCCATAAACCGATGTTAAATTGAAATTTTAAAATTATCCCTGCGTAGGTTGAGGCTTTTGACCTGTGCCAAATGCTTAGAGAAAGCAAGCAGAAAAAATTAAGAAAATGTTCACCCACCGCGATTCTTGGAATTGTCTTCATAGACATAGATTTTGTCTGTCCTGTTGAATATGCTAAAAATCTTTAGACTCACATTCAGGGAAGGCACAGGCAGAGAGGAGTGTCTTGTGTGTTGTTGACCATTATCTGCTGGAATAATTGCTCTCCCAGAAGAAATAAGCATATTTACTATGGTTCATTGTAGCATACAACATTTTGAGTTGCCTACAGGTTAGAGAAATCAGAATTCTGTTTTAAACTTAAAAGAAGACATGCAATGTGCCTGTGTGCAATGTGTGTGCAAAAGAAGACTTTTTATACCTCTGTGCCCAGGGTTTCATTTGCTCCTGTTCAAAGTTCTAGCATTGATAGGAGGGTAGACCTATGGCCATTTTCAGCCAGAATTTCTAAAATCTGCAGCTTGGCTTGAGCAAAAGTATTGAGGCATGTTGGGGCCTTGGGAGCCTTGGTAGTTGCAGACTCCATGCCATGAAGCTGTGAAAGTCTTAGTCAAATCCAAAATTATCAAGTGTTTAGTCTTGCATGGAGCTGGGAATTTAGATACCTTGAGACAAATTCAATATAACTACTTCGGTGGGTTCACACTCAGTTCATCTCACCTGAAAAGTACATTTTCATGTTTCCTGCATCCTACTTTTACTCCACTTGAATCAGTTGTTAGTGTGGAGATGAAGCCAAATAGTGAGGAAAACTGCCTACTTTTTTCATTGTTGTGAGAGAAACAAATCTGTGTTAATTTATAGACAAATAAAAAAATTAGTTGCCCCTGAAAAAATCTTTGTCTCACATATACAGGAGGAATATTCACCTACATGTAACTGTTTTTTAAGCTTTCACCAAACTTTTCTCTCTCCTCCCTCTAATCAGAAAGATGCTTTGAAACACTTGCAAGAGTTAGATCAGGCTTGAGATAATGATTGTGTTGGTCTGCAGCACCAACTGGGACTTCCCCTGGCTTCGGGAAGTTGCTAAGCTACTATCTTAAAGAGACAACTGACTTGATTAATTGCAAATACAGATTGCTTTATGAAAAAGTTAATACATTTATAACAACAAAGTCTGAATGAAATAGCAGGCTGATTATCAGAACTTGCAGTATTCCCTGAATACAGGATTAAGGAACAAAAGTACAGCTTTTAAAAACAGATGTGGTCTGCACTGGCACCAGTCCTGCTTTCAGTGATGGGGTATTACCATGCTATTGGTAAATCACCATTTAATGAAAAATCTTAAAACATTTAGTTTTAGAGCGTGGTATTAAAAATAAATATTACCTCACTCTTTTTGTATTAATGTAACTGGAAAAGAACTGCTGTTATATTTTAGGGTCTCTCTAACCCAAATCTGCCTTGGAGGAGAGCATATATCTGGGTGTGTTTGTACTGGATGTCAGACTCCTGATACTTTGATTTTTTCATTAAAATCCTATTACTTGAAACTCTTCAAAGGGCTAAGCAGCTTTCATTCCTCAGATCATGCATTGATTTTATGAATAAATGTAATATGGTAATACATATGATAATTAAATATATATAAGAAAAAAAATGAAAAGTTGTAAGCACCTGGTTTCTTATAAGTAGACTTTTCCATAAATTATTTTGATTTCCATGAAATTTGTTGCAATAACTGGAGAATAAAGTCTTTGAAATTTTCTTTACTATAATTTTAAGCTTTTTTTTGGGGGGGGGGGGGAGGAAGGGGGAGGAAATCCCCAAACAAAACAACCAAACTGTCTTGATGCTTCAGGTTTGCTTAGAAATCTGAGAACATTCAAAAAATATTTTGGGGATTTTTAAAAAGCTACTCAAGGAGAATAAACCATTTTCTAGCAGCTTTACATATAAAGCTTTACATAAGCAGCAAGCATCTGCTGAACCTGCTGTTCTGAAAGCTTCATTAATAACTTGTATTTCCCTTTAATATCCAAAATAAAGTATTTCTGTGCTCTTTGGAAGTAGTATATCTTGTTTTTTGTGGTCACAGCAATGGGAATGAATTAGACTTTCAGAGTAGACCCCAGCTTAGCCGGGAGATGTTAAAAAATGAGCAACCTGCAATGAACTGAAAGAGCAGGTGAGGAGTAACAGCACAGCACAAAGCTTCAGTGGACAAGCTACAGAGTTAAAAATACTCTGGAAGGAATACGACTTTTAAAATCAAACCCAAGGAGCCTGAAATCACTGGGAAGATACAGAGAATGAAAAAACGGGGAGTATAATTAACCAGTAATTTAAGGCTGATTTGAGGATTTCTGTAAGTTCTATATGTTTATATGTGTTGGGAGTAGATGATGGGGCATCTACAAACTCCAATTTATTAATATTTTGTGTATGAAAGCCAAGAAAACAAGGTCCTCTTCTGGGTCTGAAAGGCAGTGGGGAGAATGATCCTTTGCTGCTGGCTTCATTAGATGAAGTTTGTGAGGGACATCCATTATCTTATTTGTAATTTATTCATTAAATGAGATAATGCTGCACCTTAGTGTTCCACATCCATTTCACTCTCAGATGTAAAAATGGGGGAAATATGTTTGTATTCTACAAAAGCTGGGGAATATAGTATAGTTTGGGGGCTACCTTGTGTATCATTATACTGAAGATCTTAATGTGAAATATATTGTCACTACTATAAGAAAGAGGTGAAGAAGGCAACCTGTGCAACAGGGTGTTAAGACATAATGAAACCTGGAAACAGATATCAAAAGTATATCAGAAGGACTCTGCTCCTGTTTCATACTCCGTGAAGCCAAGAAGCTTCTTGCAATCGTCTTCTTAGCCTTATGACTGTGAAGATATTTGGAAGTTATAGCACCTAGAATCTGTTTAG
>NW_022994362.1:0-60118 GCF_012275295.1 Melopsittacus undulatus | reverse complement strand
AAAAAGAATAGGAACGGTAAAAACTGTTTAGAAACAGCCAGAACTGGCTTATAAGGGGCTAGAAAAGGGCAACAGCCAGGCTAGAAAGGGCCAGAAAACGGTGAGCGCAGGAAAGAAACGGGCAAAAATTACTAAGAAATGGAAAAGAAATGGCCTTGAAACTGCTTGGAAATTGACAAAAATATGTAGATAAGGAAATTTAAAAAGGCTTAAACGGGCTTGGAAATGGGCAAAAACGGGTTAGGCACTGAGAAATTTGGTGAAAACGTGTGAGAAATTGACAAAAATGGGTCAGAAAAGGAAAAAAGGGTTTAAAAATGGTTCAGAAAAGGCAAGAAAAAAGGCTTCCAATGGGTTAGAAATGGGCAAAAGCAGGTCAGGAAATGGCCCAAAGTGCCAGAAAACAGGGAAGGAAAGGTCAAAAAATTCTAAGAAGAGAAAGAAAAGGCTTAAAACTGGAGGAAAGACAGAAAACAGGAAAAGAAAGGTCAAACATTTCTAAGAACAGAAAAGAAAAGGCTTATATTAAACTGGATGAAACCTAAAAAATGGGATAGATATGGTCCAATAGCGGCAGAAAACTGGAAAGGAAAGGTCAAAAAATGGTAGGAAAAGGAAAAAAGAGGCTTTAAATCTGGTTGAAACCTGCAAAAAACAGGGTATGAAACGGCCCAAAACTGGCTTCAAACGGGTTGAAAGGGGGCAAAAATAGGATCGTAATGGCCAAAAGTGGCTGAAAATGTGATTCAAATGGGCAAAAAGGGATAGGAACGGTAAAAACTGTTTAGAAACAGCCAGAACTGGCTCTATAAGGGGCTAGAAAAGGGCAACACCAGGCTAGAAAGGGCCAGAAAACGGTGAGCGCAGGAAAGAAACGGGCAAAAATTACTAAGAAATGGAAAAGAAATGGCTTGAAACTGCTTGGAAATTGACAAAAATATGTTAGGTAAGGAAATTTAAAAAGGCTTAAAACGGCTTGGAAATGGGCAAAAACGGGTTAGGCACTGAGAAAATTTGGTGAAAACGTGTGAGAAATTGACAAAAATGGGTTAGAAAAGGAAAAAAGGGTTTTAAAAATGGTTCAGAAAAGGCAAGAAAAAAAGGCTTCCAATGGGTTAGAAATGGGCAAAAGCAGGTCAGAAATGGCCCCAAAGTGCCAGAAAACAGGAAGGAAAGTGCAAAAAATTCTAAGAAGAGAAAGAAAAGGCTTAAAACTGGAGGAAAGACAGAAAACAGGAAAAGAAAGGTCAAAACATTTCTAAGAACAGAAAAGAAAAGGCTTTAAAACTGGATGAAACCTAAAAAATGGGATAGATATGTCCCATAGCGGCAGAAAACTGGAAAGGAAAGGCAAAAAACTGGTAAGAAAAGGAAAAAAAGAGGCTAAATCTGGTGAAACCCCTGCAAAAAACAGGGTACGAAACGGCCAAAACTGGCTTCAAACGGGTTGAAAGGGGGCAAAATAGGATCGTAATGCCAAAAAGTGGCTGAAAATGTGATTCAAATGGGCAAAAATGGATAGGAACGGTAAAAAACTTGTTAGAAAACAGCCAGAACTGGCTTATAAGGGGCTAGAAAAGGGCAACAGCAGGCTAGAAAAGGGCCAGAAAACGGTGAAGCGCAGGAAAGAAACGGGCAAAAATTACTAAGAAATGGAAAAGAAATGGCTTGAAACTGCTTGGAAATTGACAAAAATATGTTAGATAAGGAAATTTAAAAAGGCTTAAAACGGCTTGGAAATGGGCAAAAACGGGTTAGGCACTGAGAAAATTTGGTGAAAACGTGTGAGAAATTGACAAAAATGGGTAGAAAAGGAAAAAAGGGTTTAAAAATGGTTCAGAAAAGGCAAGAAAAAAAGGCTTCCAATGGGTTAGAAATGGGCAAAAGCAGGTCAGAAATGGCCCAAAGTGCCAGAAAACAGGGAAGGAAAGGTCAAAAAATTCTAAGAAGAGAAAAGAAAAGGCTTCTTAAAACTGGAGGAAAGACAGACAGAAAACAGGAAAAGAAAGGTCAAACATTTCTAAGAACAGAAAAGAAAAGGCTTAAAACTGGATATGAAACCTAAAAAATGGATAGATATGTCCCATAAGCGGCAGAAAACTGGAAAGGAAAGGTCAAAAAATTGTAGGAAAAGGAAAAAAAAGAGGCTTAAATCTGGTTGAAACCTGCAAAAACAGGGTAGAAACGGCCCAAACTGGCTTCAAACGGGTTGAAAGGGGGCAAAAAATAGGATCGTAATGGCCAAAAGTGGCTGAAAATGTGATTCAAATGGGCAAAAAGGGATAGGAACGGTTAAAAAACTGTTTAGAAACAGCCAGAACTGGCTTATAAGGGGCTAGAAAAGGGCAACAGCAGGCTAGAAAGGGCCAGAAAACGGTGAGCGCAGGAAAGAAACGGGCAAAAATTACTAAGAAATGGAAAAGAAATGGCTTGAAACTGCTTGGAAATTGACAAAAATATGTTAGGTAAGGAAATTTAAAAAGGCTTTAAAACGGCTTGGAAATGGGCAAAAACGGGTTAGGCACTGAGATAAATTTGGTGAAAACGTGTGAGAAATTGACAAAAATGGGTTAGAAAAGGAAAAAAGGGTTTAAAAATGGTTCAGAAAAGGCAAGAAAAAAAGGCTTCCAATGGGTTAGAAATGGGCAAAAGCAGGTCAGAAATGGCCCAAAGTGCCAGGAAAACAGGGAAGGAAAGGTCAAAAAATTCTAAGAAGAGAAAAGAAAAGGCTTAAAACTGGAGGAAAGACAGAAAACAGGAAAAGAAAGGTCAAACATTTCTAAGAACAGAAAAGAAAAGGCTTAAAACTGGATGAAACCTAAAAAATGGGATAGATATGTCCCAATAGCGGCAGAAAACTGGAAAGGAAAGGTCAAAAAATGGTAGGAAAAGGAAAAAAAGAGGCTTAAATCTGGTTGAAACCTGCAAAAAACAGGGTAGAAAACGGCCCAAACTGGCTTCAAACGGGTTTGAAAGGGGGCAAAAATAGGATCGTAATGGCCAAAAGTGGCTGAAAATGTGATTCAAATGGGCCAAAAAGGGATAGGAACGGTAAAAAACTGTTTAGAAACAGCCAGAACTGGCTTATAAGGGGCTAGAAAAGGGCAACAGCAGGCTAGAAAGGGCCAGAAACGGTGAGCGCAGGAAAGAAACGGGCAAAAATTACTAAGAAATGGAAAAGAAATGGCTTGAAACTGCTTGGAAATTGACAAAAATATGTTAGGTAAGGAAATTTAAAAAAGGCTTAAAACGGCTTGGAAATGGGCAAAAACGGGTTAGGCACTGAGATAATTTGGTGAAAACGTGTGAGAAATTGACAAAAATGGGTTAGAAAAGGAAAAAAGGGTTTAAAAATGGTTCAGAAAAGGCAAGAAAAAAAGGCTTCCAATGGGTTAGAAATGGGCAAAAGCAGGTCAGAAATGGCCCAAAGTGCCAGAAAACAGGGAAGGAAAGGTCAAAAAATTCTAAGAAGAGAAAAGAAAAGGCTTAAAACCGGATGAAACCTAAAAAATGGGATAGATATGTCCCAAAGCGGCAGGAAAACTGGAAAGGAAAGGTCAAAAAATGGTAGGAAAAGGAAAAAAAGAGGCTTAAATCTGGTTGAAACCTGCAAAAACAGGGTAGAAACGGCCAAAACTGGCTTCAAACGGGTTGAAAGGGGGCAAAAATAGGATCGTAATGGCCAAAAGTGGCTGAAAATGTGATTCAAATGGGCAAAAAGGGATAGGAACGGTAAAAACTGTTTAGAAACAGCCAGAACTGGCTTATAAGGGGCTAGAAAAGGGCAACACCAGGCTAGAAAGGGCCAGAAACGGTGAGCGCAGGAAAGAAACGGGCAAAAATTACTAAGAAATGGAAAAGAAATGGCTTGAAACTGCTTGGAAATTGACAAAAATATGTTAGATAAGGAAATTTAAAAAGGCTTAAAACGGCTTGGAAATGGGCAAAAACGGGTTAGGCACTGAGAAATTTGGTGAAAACGTGTGAGAAATTGACAAAAATGGGTTAGAAAAGGAAAAAAGGGTTTAAAAATGGTTCAGAAAAGGCAAGAAAAAAAGGCTTCCAATGGGTTAGAAATGGGCAAAAGCAGGTCAGAAATGGCCCAAAGTGCCAGAAAAACAGGGAAGGAAAGGTCAAAAAATTCTAAGAAGAGAAAAGAAAGGCTTAAAACTGGAGGAAAGACAGAAACAGGAAAAGAAAGGTCAAACATTTCTAAGAACAGAAAAGAAAAGGCTTTTAAAACTGGATGAAACCTAAAAAATGGGATAGATATGTCCCATAGCGGCAGAAAACTGGAAAGGAAAGGTCAAAAAATGGTAAGAAAAGGAAAAAAGAGGCTTTAAATCTGGTTTGAAACCTGCAAAAACAGCGTGTAGAAACGGCCCAAACTGGCTTCAAACGGGTTGAAAGGGGGCAAAAATAGGATCGTAATGGCCAAAAGTGGCTGAAAATGTGATTCAAATGGGCAAAAAGGGATAGGAACGGTAAAAACTGTTTAGAAACAGCCAGAACTGGCTTATAAGGGGCTAGAAAAGGGCAACAGCAGGCTAGAAAGGGCCAGAAAACGGTGAGCGCAGAAAGAAACGGGCAAAAATTACTAAGAAATGGAAAAGAAATGGCTTTGAAACTGCTTGGAAATTGACAAAAATATGTTAGGTAAGGAAATTTAAAAAGGCTTTAAAACGGCTTGGAAATGGGCAAAAACGGGTTAGGCACTGAGATAATTTGGTGAAAAACGTGTGAGAAATTGACAAAAATGGGTTAGAAAAGGAAAAAAGGGTTTAAAAATGGTTCAGAAAAGGCAAGAAAAAAAGGCTTCCAATGGGTTAGAAATGGGCAAAAGCAGGTCAGAAATGGCCCAAAGTGCCAGAAAACAGGGAAGGAAAGGTCAAAAAATTCTAAGAAGAGAAAAGAAAAGGCTTAAAACTGGAGGAAAGACAGAAAACAGGAAAAGAAAGGTCAAACATTTCTAAGAACAGAAAAGAAAAGGCTTAAAACTGGGATGAAACCTAAAAAATTGGATAGATATGTCCCAAAGCGGCAGAAAAACTGGAAAGGAAAGGTCAAAAAATGGTAGGAAAAGGAAAAAAGAGGCTTAAATCTGGTTGAAACCTGCAAAAACAGGGTAGAAACGGCCCAAACTGGCTTCAAAACGGGTTGAAAGGGGGCAAAAATATGGATCGTAATGGCCAAAAGTGGCTTGAAAATGTGATTCAAATGGGCAAAAAAGGGATAGGAACGGTAAAAACTGTTTAGAAACAGCCAGAACTGGCTTATAAGGGGCTAGAAAAGGGCAACAGCAGGCTAGAAAGGGCCAGAAAACGGTGAGCGCAGGAAAGAAACGGGCAAAAATTACTAAGAAATGGAAAAGAAATGGCTTGAAACTGCTTGGAAATTGACAAAATATATTAGATAAGGAAATTTAAAAAGGCTTAAAAAACGGCTTGGAAATGGGCAAAAACGGGTTTAGGCACTGAGATAATTTTGGTGAAAACGTGTGAGAAAATTGACAAAAATGGTTAGAAACGGCCAAAAAAGGGTTTAAAAATGGTTCAGAAAAGGCAAGAAAAAAAGGCTTCCAATGGGTTAGAAATGGGCAAAAGCAGGTCAGAAATGGCCCAAAGTGCCAGAAAAACAGGGAAGGAAAGGTCAAAAAATTCTAAGAAGAGAAAAGAAAAAGGCTTAAAAACTGGAGGAAAGACAGAAAAACAGGAAAAGAAAGGTCAAACATTCTAAGAACAGAAAAGAAAAGGCTTAAAACTGGATGAAACCTAAAAAATGGGATAGATATGTCCCATAGCGGCAGAAAACTGGAAAGGAAAGGCCAAAAAATGGTAAGAAAAGGAAAAAAAGAGGCTTAAATCTGGTTGAAACCTGCAAAAACAGGGTAGAAACGGCCCAAACTGGCTTCAAACGGGTTGAAAGGGGGCAAAAATAGGATCGTAATGGCCAAAAGTGGCTGAAAATGTGATTCAAATGGGCAAAAAGGGATAGGAACGGTAAAAAACTGTTTAGAAACAGCCAGAACTGGCTTATAAGGGGCTAGAAAAGGGCAACAGCAGGCTAGAAAGGGCCAGAAAACGGTGAGCGCAGGAAAGAAACGGGCAAAAATTACTAAGAAATGGAAAAAGAAATGGCTTGAAACTGCTTGGGAAATTGACAAAAATATGTTAGTAAGGAAATTTTAAAAGGCTTAAACGCTTGGAAATGGGCAAAAACGGGTTAGGCACTGAGATAATTTGGTGAAAACGTGTGAGAATTGACAAAAATGGGTTAGAAAAGGAAAAAGGGTTTAAAAATGGTTCAGAAAAGGCAAGAAAAAAAGGCTTCCAATGGGTTAGAAATGGGCAAAAGCAGGTCAGAAATGGCCCAAAGTGCCAGAAAAACAGGGAAGGAAAGGTCAAAAAAATTCTAAGAAGAGAAAAGAAAAGGCTTAAAACTGGAGGAAAGACAGAAAACAGGAAAGAAAGGTCAAACATTTCTAAGAACAGAAAAGAAAAGGCTTAAAACTGGATGAAACCTAAAAAATGGGATAGATATGTCCCAAAGCGGCAGAAAACTGGAAAGGAAAGGTCAAAAAATGGTAGGAAAAGGAAAAAAAGAGGCTTAAATCTGGTTGAAACCTGCAAAAAACAGGGTAGAAACGGCCCAAACTGGCTTCAAACGGGTTGAAAGGGGGCAAAAATAGGATCGTAATGGCCAAAAGTGGCTGAAAATGTGATTCAAATGGGCAAAAAGGGATAGGAACGGTAAAAACTGTTTAGAAAACAGCCAGAACTGGCTTATAAGGGGCTAGAAAAGGGCAACAGCAGGCTAGAAAAGGGCCAGAAAACGGTGAGCGCAGGAAAGAAACAGGGCAAAATTACTAAGAAATGGAAAAGAAATGGCTTGAAACTGCTTGGAAATTGACAAAAATATATTAGATAAGGAAATTTTAAAAAGGCTTAAAACGGCTTGGAAATGGGCAAAACCGGGTTAGGCACTGAGAAAAATTGGTGAAAACGTGTGAGAAATTGACAAAAATGGGTTAGAAAAGGAAAAAAGGGTTTAAAAATGGTTCAGAAAAGGCAAGAAAAAAAAGGCTTCCAATGGGTTAGAAATGGGCAAAAGCAGGTCAGAAATGGCCCAAAGTGCCAGAAAACAGGGAAGGAAAGGTCCAAAAAATTCTAAGAAGAGAAAAGAAAAGGCTTAAAAACTGGAGGAAAGACAGAAAACAGGAAAAGAAAGGTCAAACATTTCTAAGAACAGAAAAGAAAAGGCTTAAAACTGGATGAAACCTAAAAAATGGGATAGATATTCCCATAGCGGCAGAAAAACTGGAAAGGAAAGGCAAAAAATGGTAAGAAAAGGAAAAAAAAGAGGCTTAAATCTGGTTGAAACCTGCAAAAACAGGGTAGTAAACGGCCCAAACTGGCTTCAAACGGGTTGAAAGGAGGGCCAAAAGAGGATCGTAATGGCCAAAAGTGGCTGAAAATTTGATTCAAATGGGCAAAAAGGGATAGGAACGGTAAAAACTGTTTAGAAACAGCCAGAACTGGCTTATAAGGGGCTAGAAAAGGGCAACAGCAGGCTAGAAAGGGCCAGAAACGGTGAGCGCAGGAAAGAAACGGGCAAAAATTACTAAGAAATGGAAAAGAAATGGCTTGAAACTGCTTGGAAATTGACAAAAATATGTTAGGTAAGGAAATTTAAAAAGGCTTAAAACGACTTGGAAATGGGCAGAAACGGGTTAGGCACTGAGAAAATTTGGTGAAAACGTGTGAGAAATTGACAAAAATGGGTTAGAAAAGGAAAAAAGGGTTTAAAAATGATTCAGAAAAGGCAAGAAAAAAAGGCTTCCAATGGGTTAGAAATGGCAAAAGCAGGTCAGAAATGGCCCAAAGTGCCAGAAAACAGGAAGGAAAGGTCAAAAAATTCTAAGAAGAGAAAAGAAAAGGCTTAAAACCGGATGAAATTTAAAAAATGGGATAGATATGTCCCAAAGCGGCAGGAAAACTGGAAAGGAAAGGTCAAAAAATTGTAGGAAAAGGAAAAAAAGGAGGCTAAATCTGGTTGAAACCTGCAAAAACAGGGTAGAAACGGCCAAAACTGGCTTCAAACGGGGTTGAAAGGGGGCAAAATTAAGATAGAAATGGCCAAAAGTTGCTGAAAATGTGATTCAAATGGGCAAAAAGGAATAGGAACGGTAAAAACTGTTTAGAAACAGCCAAAACTGGCTTATAAGGGGCTAGAAAAGAGCAACACCAGGCTAGAAAGGGCCAGAAGACGGTGAACGCAGGAAAGAAACGGGCAAAAATTACTAAGAAATAAAAGTAATGCCTTGAAACTGCTTAGAAATTGACAAAAATATGTAAGATAAGGAAATTTAAAAAGGCTTTAAAACGGCTTGGAAATGGGCAAAAACGGGTTAGGCACTGAGAAAAATTGGTGAAAACGTGTGAGAAATTGACAAAAATGGGTCAGAAAAGGAAAAAAGGGTTTAAAAATGGTTCAGAAAAGGCAAGAAAAAAAGGCTTCCAATGGGTTAGAAATGGGAAAAAGCAGGTCAGAAAATGGCCCAAAGTGCCAGAAAACAGGGAAGGAAAGGTCAAAAAATTCTAAGAAGAGAAAAGAAAAGGCTTAAAACTGGAGGAAAGACAGAAAACAGGAAAAGAAAGGTCAAACATTTCTAAGAACAGAAAAGAAAAGGCTTAAAACTGGATGAAACCTAAAAAATGGGATAGATATGTCCCATAGCGGCAGAAAACTGGAAAGGAAAGGTCAAAAAATGGTAGGAAAAGGAAAAAAAGAGGCTTAAATCTGGTTGAAACCTGCAAAAAACAGGGTAGAAACGGCCCAAACTGGCTTCAAACGGGTTGAAAGGGGGCAAAAATAGGATCGTAATGGCCAAAAGTGGCTGAAAATGTGATTCAAATGGGCAAAAAGGGATAGGAACGGTAAAAAACTGTTTAGAAACAGCCAGAACTGGCTTATAAGGGGCTAGAAAAGGGCAACAGCAGGCTAGAAAGGGCCAGAAAACGGTGAGCGCAGGAAAGAAACGGGCAAAAATTACTAAGAAATGGAAAAGAAATGGCTTGAAACTGCTTGGAAATTGACAAAAATATGTTAGGTAAGGAAATTTAAAAAGGCTTAAAACGGCTTGGAAATGGGCAAAAACGGGTTAGGCACTGAGATAATTTGGTGAAAACGTGTGAGAAATTGACAAAAATGGGTTAGAAAAGGAAAAAAGGGTTTAAAAATGGTTCAGAAAAGGCAAGAAAAAAAGGCTTCCAATGGGTTAGAAATGGGCAAAAAGCAGGTCAGAAATGGCCCAAAGTGCCAGAAAACAGGGAAGGAAAGGTCAAAAAATTCTAAGAAGAGAAAAGAAAAGGCTTAAAACTGGAGGAAAGACAGAAAACAGGAAAAGAAAGGTCAAACATTTCTAAGAACAGAAAAGAAAAGGCTTAAAACTGGATGAAACCGAAAAAATGGGATAGATATGTCCCAAAGCGGCAGAAAACTGGAAAGGAAAGGCCAAAAAAATGGTAAGAAAAGGAAAAAAGAGGCTTAAATCTGGTTGAAACCTGCAAAAACAGGGTAGAAACGGCCCAAACTGGCTTCAAACGGGTTGAAAGGGGGCAAAAATAGGATCGTAATGGCCAAAAGTGGCTGAAAATGTGATTCAAATGGGCAAAAAGGGATAGGAACGGTAAAAACTGTTTAGAAACAGCCAGAACTGGCTTATAAGGGGCTAGAAAAGGGCAACACCAGGCTAGAAAGGGCCAGAAAACGGTGAGCGCAGGAAAGAAACGGGCAAAAATTACTAAGAAATGGAAAAGAAATGGCTTGAAACTGCTTGGAAATTGACAAAAATATATTAGATAAGGAAATTTAAAAAGGCTTAAAACGGCTTGGAAATGGGCAAAAACGGGTTAGGCACTGAGATAATTTGGTGAAAACGTGTGAGAAATTGACAAAAATGGTTAGAAAAGGAAAAAAGGGTTTAAAAATGGTTCAGAAAAGGCAAGAAAAAAAAGGCTTCCAATGGGTTAGAAATGGGCAAAAGCAGGTCAGAAATGGCCCAAAGTGCCAGAAAACAGGGAAGGAAGGTCAAAAAATTCTAAGAAGAGAAAAGAAAAGGCTTAAAACTGGAGGAAAGACAGAAAACAGGAAAAGAAAGGTCAAACATTTCTAAGAACAGAAAAGAAAAGGCTTAAAACTGGATGAAACCTAAAAAATGGGATAGATATGTCCCATAGCGGCAGAAAACTGGAAAGGAAAGGCCAAAAAAATGGTAAGAAAAGGAAAAAAAGAGGCTTAAATCTGGTTGAAACCTGCAAAAACAGGGTAGAAAACGGCCCAAACTGGCTTCAAACGGGTTGAAAGGGGGCAAAAATAGGATCGTAATGGCCAAAAGTGGCTGAAAATGTGATTCAAATGGGCAAAAAGGGATAGGAACGGTAAAAAACTGTTTAGAAACAGCCAGAACTGGCTTATAAGGGGCTAGAAAAGGGCAACAGCAGGCTAGAAAGGGCCAGAAAACGGTGAGCGCAGGAAAGAAACGGGCAAAAATTACTAAGAAATGGAAAAGAAATGGCTTGAAACGGCTTGGAAATTGACAAAAATATGTTAGGTAAGGAAATTTTAAAAGGCTTAAAACGGCTTGGAAATGGGCAAAAACGGGTTAGGCACTGAGATAATTTGGTGAAAACGTGTGAGAAATTGACAAAAATGGGTTAGAAAAGGAAAAAAGGGTTTAAAAATGGTTCAGAAAAGGCAAGAAAAAAAGGCTTCCAATGGGTTAGAAATGGGCAAAAGCAGGTCAGAAATGGCCCAAAGTGCCAGAAAACAGGGAAGGAAAGGTCAAAAATTCTAAGAAGAGAAAAGAAAAGGCTTAAAACTGGAGGAAAGACAGAAAACAGGAAAAGAAAGGTCAAACATTTCTAAGAACAGAAAAGAAAAGGCTTAAAACTGGATGAAACCTAAAAAATGGGATAGATATGTCCCAAAGCGGCAGAAAACTGGAAAGGAAAGGTCAAAAAATGGTAGGAAAAGGAAAAAAAGAGGCTTAAATCTGGTTGAAACCTGCAAAAACAGGGTAGAAACGGCCCAAACTGGCTTCAAACGGGTTGAAAGGGGGCAAAAATAGGATCGTAATGGCCAAAAGTGGCTGAAAATTTGATTCAAATGGGCAAAAAGGGATAGGAACGGTAAAAACTGTTTAGAAACAGCCAGAACTGGCTTATAAGGGGCTAGAAAAGGGCAACAGCAGGCTAGAAAGGGCCAGAAAACGGTGAGCGCAGGAAAGAAACGGGCAAAAATTACTAAGAAATGGAAAAGAAATGGCTTGAAACTGCTTGGAAATTGACAAAAATATATTAGATAAGGAAATTTAAAAAGGCTTAAAACGGCTTGGAAATGGGCAAAAACGGGTTAGGCACTGAGAAAAATTGGTGAAAACGTGTGAGAAATTGACAAAAATGGGTTAGAAAAGGAAAAAAGGGTTTAAAAATGGTTCAGAAAAGGCAAGAAAAAAAGGCTTCCAATGGGTTAGAAATGGGCAAAAGCAGGTCAGAAATGGCCCAAAGTGCCAGAAAACAGGGAAGGAAAGGTCAAAAAATTCTAAGAAGAGAAAAGAAAAGGCTTAAAACTGGAGGAAAGACAGAAAACAGGAAAAGAAAGGTCAAACATTTCTAAGAACCAGAAAAGAAAAGGCTTAAAAACTGGATGAAACCTAAAAAATGGGATAGATATGTCCCATAGCGGCAGAAAACTGGAAAGGAAAGGCCAAAAAATGGTAAGAAAAGGAAAAAAAGAGGCTTAAATCTGGTTGAAACCTGCAAAAACAGGGTAGAAACGGCCCAAACTGGCTTCAAACGGGTTGAAAGGGGGCAAAAATAGGATCGTAATGGCCAAAAGTGGCTGAAAATTTGATTCAAATGGGCAAAAAGGGATAGGAACGGTAAAAACTGTTTAGAAACAGCCAGAACTGGCTTATAAGGGGCTAGAAAAGGGCAACACCAGGCTAGAAAGGGCCAGAAAACGGTGAGCGCAGGAAAGAAACGGGCAAAAATTACTAAGAAATGGAAAAGAAATGGCTTGAAACGGCTTGGAAATTGACAAAAATATGTTAGGTAAGGAAATTTAAAAAGGCTTAAAACGACTTGGAAATGGGCAAAAACGGGTTAGGCACTGAGATAATTTGGTGAAAACGTGTGAGAAATTGACAAAAATGGGTTAGAAAAGGAAAAAAGGGTTTAAAAATGGTTCAGAAAAGGCAAGAAAAAAAGGCTTCCAATGGGTTAGAAATGGGCAAAAGCAGGTCAGAAATGGCCCAAAGTGCCAGAAAACAGGGAAGGAAAGGTCAAAAAATTCTAAGAAGAGAAAAGAAAAGGCTTAAAACCGGATGAAATTTAAAAAATGGGATAGATATGTCCCAAAGCGGCAGGAAACTGGAAAGGAAAGGTCAAAAAATTGTAGGAAAAGGAAAAAAAGAGGCTTAAATCTGGTTGAAACCTGCAAAAAACAGGGTAGAAAACGGCCAAAACTGGCTTCAAACGGGTTGAAAGGGGGCAAAATTAAGATAGAAATGGCCAAAAGTTGCTGAAAATGTGATTCAAATGGGCAAAAAGGAATAGGAACGGTAAAAAACTGTTAGAAACAGCCAAAACTGGCTTATAAGGGGCTAGAAAAGAGCAACACCAGGCTAGAAAGGGCCAGAAGACGGTGAACGCAGGAAAGAAACGGGCAAAAATTACTAAGAAATAAAAGTAATGCCTTGAAACTGCTTAGAAATTGACAAAAATATGTAAGATAAGGAAATTTAAAAAGGCTTAAAACGGCTTGGAAATGGGCAAAAACGGGTTAGGCACTGAGAAAAATTGGTGAAAACGTGTGAGAAATTGACAAAAATGGGTCAGAAAAGGAAAAAAGGGTTTAAAATGGTTCAGAAAAGGCAAGAAAAAAAGGCTTCCAATGGGTTAGAAATGGGAAAAAGCAGGTCAGAAATGGCCCAAAGTGCCAGAAAACAGGGAAGGAAAGGTCAAAAAATTCTAAGAAGAGAAAAGAAAAGGCTTAAAACTGGAGGAAAGACAGAAAACAGGAAAAGAAAGGTCAAACATTTCTAAGAACAGAAAAGAAAAGGCTTAAAACTGGATGAAACCTAAAAAATGGGATAGATATGTCCCATAGCGGCAGAAAACTGGAAAGGAAAGGTCAAAAAAATGGTAGGAAAAGGAAAAAAAGAGGCTTAAATCTGGTTGAAACCTGCAAAAACAGGGTAGAAACGGCCCAAACTGGCTTCAAACGGGTTGAAAGGGGGCAAAAATAGGATCGTAATGGCCAAAAGTGGCTGAAAATGTGATTCAAATGGGCAAAAAGGGATAGGAACGGTAAAAACTGTTTAGAAACAGCCAGAACTGGCTTATAAGGGGCTAGAAAAGGGCAACAGCAGGCTAGAAAGGGCCAGAAAACGGTGAGCGCAGGAAAGAAACGGGCAAAAATTACTAAGAAATGGAAAAGAAATGGCTTGAAACTGCTTGGAAATTGACAAAAATATGTTAGGTAAGGAAATTTAAAAAGGCTTAAAACGGCTTGGAAATCGGCAAAAACGGGTTAGGCACTGAGATAATTTGGTGAAAACGTGTGAGAAATTGACAAAAATGGGTTAGAAAAGGAAAAAAGGGTTTAAAAATGGTTCAGAAAAGGCAAGAAAAAAAGGCTTCCAATGGGTTAGAAATGGGCAAAAGCAGGTCAGAAATGGCCCAAAGTGCCAGAAAAGAGGGAAGGAAAGGTCAAAAAATTCTGAGAAAAGAAAAGGCTTAAAACTGGAGGAAAGACAGAAAACAGGAAAAGAAAGGTCAAACATTTCTAAGAACAGAAAAGAAAAGGCTTAAAACTGGATGAAACCTAAAAAATGGGATAGATATGTCCCATAGCGGCAGAAAACTGGAAAGGAAAGGCCAAAAAATGGTAAGAAAAGGAAAAAAAGAGGCTTAAATCTGGTTGAAACCTGCAAAAACAGGGTAGAAACGGCCCAAACTGGCTTCAAACGGGTTGAAAGGGGGCAAAAATAGGATCGTAATGGCCAAAAGTGGCTGAAAATGTGATTCAAATGGGCAAAAAGGGATAGGAACGGTAAAAACTGTTTAGAAACAGCCAGAACTGGCTTATAAGGGGCTAGAAAAAGGGCAACAGCAGGCTAGAAAGGGCCAGAAAACGGTGAGCGCAGGAAAGAAACGGGCAAAAATTACTAAGAAATGGAAAAGAAATGGCTTGAAACTGCTTGGAAATTGACAAAAATATGTTAGGTAAGGAAATTTAAAAAGGCTTAAAACGGCTTGGAAATGGGCAAAAACGGGTTAGGCACTGAGATAATTTGGTGAAAACGTGTGAGAAATTGACAAAAATGGGTTAGAAAAGGAAAAAAGGGTTTAAAAATGGTTCAGAAAAGGCAAGAAAAAAAAGGCTTCCAATGGGTTAGAAATGGGCAAAAGCAGGTCAGAAATGGCCCAAAGTGCCAGAAAAGAGGGAAGGAAAGGTCAAAAAATTCTAAGAAGAGACAGGAAAAGAAAGGGTCAAACATTTCTAAGAACAGAAAAGAAAAGGCTTAAAACTGGATGAAACCTAAAAAATGGGATAGATATGTCCCATAGCGGCAGAAAACTGGAAAGGAAAGGCCAAAAAATGGTAAGAAAAGGAAAAAAAAGAGGCTTAAATCTGGTTGAAACCTGCAAAAAACAGGGTAGAAACGGCCCAAACTGGCTTCAAACGGGTTGAAAGGGGGCAAAAATAGGATCGTAATGGCCAAAAGTGGCTGAAAATGTGATTCAAATGGGCAAAAAGGGATAGGAACGGTAAAAACTGTTTAGAAACAGCCAGAACTGGCTTATAAGGGGCTAGAAAAGGGCAACAGCAGGCTAGAAAGGGCCAGAAAACGGTGAGCGCAGGAAAGAAACGGGCAAAAATTACTAAGAAATGGAAAAGAAATGGCTTGAAACTGCTTGGAAATTGACAAAAATATATTAGATAAGGAAATTTAAAAAGGCTTAAAACGGCTTGGAAATGGGCAAAAACGGGTTAGGCACTGAGATAATTTGGTGAAAACGTGTGAGAAATTGACAAAAATGGGTTAGAAAAGGAAAAAAGGGTTTAAAAATGGTTCAGAAAAGGCAAGAAAAAAAGGCTTCCAATGGGTTAGAAATGGGCAAAAGCAGGTCAGAAATGGCCCAAAGTGCCAGAAAACAGGGAAGGAAAGGTCAAAAAATTCTAAGAAGAGAAAAGAAAAGGCTTAAAACTGGAGGAAAGACAGAAAACAGGAAAAGAAAGGTCAAACATTTCTAAGAACAGAAAAGAAAAGGCTTAAAACTGGATGAAACCTAAAAAATGGGATAGATATGTCCCAAAGCGGCAGAAAACTGGAAAGGAAAGGTCAAAAAATGGTAGGAAAAGGAAAAAAAGAGGCTTAAATCTGGTTGAAACCTGCAAAAACAGGGTAGAAACGGCCCAAACTGGCTTCAAACGGGTTGAAAGGGGGCAAAAATAGGATCGTAATGGCCAAAAGTGGCTGAAAATGTGATTCAAATGGGCAAAAAGGGATAGGAACGGTAAAAACTGTTTAGAAACAGCCAGAACTGGCTTATAAGGGGCTAGAAAAGGGCAACAGCAGGCTAGAAAGGGCCAGAAAACGGTGAGCGCAGGAAAGAAACGGGCAAAAATTACTAAGAAATGGAAAAGAAATGGCTTGAAACGGCTTGGAAATTGACAAAAATATGTTAGGTAAGGAAATTTAAAAAGGCTTAAAACGACTTGGAAATGGGCAAAAACGGGTTAGGCACTGAGATAATTTGGTGAAAACGTGTGAGAAATTGACAAAAATGGGTTAGAAAAGGAAAAAAGGGTTTAAAAATGGTTCAGAAAAGGCAAGAAAAAAAGGCTTCCAATGGGTTAGAAATGGGCAAAAGCAGGTCAGAAATGGCCCAAAGTGCCAGAAAACAGGGAAGGAAAGGTCAAAACATTCTAAGAAGAGAAAAGAAAAGGCTTAAAACTGGAGGAAAGACAGAAAACAGGAAAAGAAAGGTCAAACATTTCTAAGAACAGAAAAGAAAAGGCTTAAAACTGGATGAAACCTAAAAAATGGGATAGATATGTCCCATAGCGGCAGAAAACTGGAAAGGAAAGGCCAAAAAATGGTAAGAAAAGGAAAAAAAGAGGCTTAAATCTGGTTGAAACCTGCAAAAACAGGGTAGAAACGGCCCAAACTGGCTTCAAACGGGTTGAAAGGGGGCAAAAATAGGATCGTAATGGCCAAAAGTGGCTGAAAATGTGATTCAAATGGGCAAAAAGGGATAGGAACGGTAAAAACTGTTTAGAAACAGCCAGAACTGGCTTATAAGGGGCTAGAAAAGGGCAACAGCAGGCTAGAAAGGGCCAGAAAACGGTGAGCGCAGGAAAGAAACGGGCAAAAATTACTAAGAAATGGAAAAGAAATGGCTTGAAACTGCTTGGAAATTGACAAAAATATATTAGATAAGGAAATTTAAAAAGGCTTAAAACGGCTTGGAAATGGGCAAAAACGGGTTAGGCACTGAGATAATTTGGTGAAAACGTGTGAGAAATTGACAAAAATGGGTTAGAAAAGGAAAAAAGGGTTTAAAAATGGTTCAGAAAAGGCAAGAAAAAAAGGCTTGCAATGGGTTAGAAATGGGCAAAAGCAGGTCAGAAATGGCCCAAAGTGCCAGAAAACAGGGAAGGAAAGGTCAAAAAATTCTAAGAAGAGAAAAGAAAAGGCTTAAAACTGGAGGAAAGACAGAAAACAGGAAAAGAAAGGTCAAACATTTCTAAGAACAGAAAAGAAAAGGCTTAAAACTGGATGAAACCTAAAAAATGGGATAGATATGTCCCATAGCGGCAGAAAACTGGAAAGGAAAGGTCAAAAAATGGTAGGAAAAGGAAAAAAAGAGGCTTAAATCTGGTTGAAACCTGCAAAAACAGGGTAGAAACGGCCCAAACTGGCTTCAAACGGGTTGAAAGGGGGCAAAAATAGGATCGTAATGGCCAAAAGTGGCTGAAAATGTGATTCAAATGGGCAAAAAGGGATAGGAACGGTAAAAACTGTTTAGAAACAGCCAGAACTGGCTTATAAGGGGCTAGAAAAGGGCAACAGCAGGCTAGAAAGGGCCAGAAAACGGTGAGCGCAGGAAAGAAACGGGCAAAAATTACTAAGAAATGGAAAAGAAATGGCTTGAAACTGCTTGGAAATTGACAAAAATATGTTAGGTAAGGAAATTTTAAAAGGCTTAAAACGGCTTGGAAATGGGCAAAAACGGGTTAGGCACTGAGATAATTTGGTGAAAACGTGTGAGAAATTGACAAAAATGGGTTAGAAAAGGAAAAAAGGGTTTAAAAATGGTTCAGAAAAGGCAAGAAAAAAAGGCTTGCAATGGGTTAGAAATGGGCAAAAGCAGGTCAGAAATGGCCCAAAGTGCCAGAAAACAGGGAAGGAAAGGTCAAAACATTCTAAGAAGAGAAAAGAAAAGGCTTAAAACTGGAGGAAAGACAGAAAACAGGAAAAGAAAGGTCAAACATTTCTAAGAACAGAAAAGAAAAGGCTTAAAACTGGATGAAACCTAAAAAATGGGATAGATATGTCCCATAGCGGCAGAAAACTGGAAAGGAAAGGTCAAAAAATGGTAGGAAAAGGAAAAAAAGAGGCTTAAATCTGGTTGAAACCTGCAAAAACAGGGTAGAAACGGCCCAAACTGGCTTCAAACGGGTTGAAAGGGGGCAAAAATAGGATCGTAATGGCCAAAAGTGGCTGAAAATGTGATTCAAATGGGCAAAAAGGGATAGGAACGGTAAAAACTGTTTAGAAACAGCCAGAACTGGCTTATAAGGGGCTAGAAAAGGGCAACAGCAGGCTAGAAAGGGCCAGAAAACGGTGAGCGCAGGAAAGAAACGGGCAAAAATTACTAAGAAATGGAAAAGAAATGGCTTGAAACTGCTTGGAAATTGACAAAAATATGTTAGGTAAGGAAATTTTAAAAGGCTTAAAACGGCTTGGAAATGGGCAAAAACGGGTTAGGCACTGAGATAATTTGGTGAAAACGTGTGAGAAATTGACAAAAATGGGTTAGAAAAGGAAAAAAGGGTTTAAAAATGGTTCAGAAAAGGCAAGAAAAAAAGGCTTCCAATGGGTTAGAAATGGGCAAAAGCAGGTCAGAAATGGCCCAAAGTGCCAGAAAACAGGGAAGGAAAGGTCAAAAAATTCTAAGAAGAGAAAAGAAAAGGCTTAAAACTGGAGGAAAGACAGAAAACAGGAAAAGAAAGGTCAAACATTTCTAAGAACAGAAAAGAAAAGGCTTAAAACTGGATGAAACCTAAAAAATGGGATAGATATGTCCCAAAGCGGCAGAAAACTGGAAAGGAAAGGTCAAAAAATGGTAGGAAAAGGAAAAAAAGAGGCTTAAATCTGGTTGAAACCTGCAAAAACAGGGTAGAAACGGCCCAAACTGGCTTCATACGGGTTGAAAGGGGGCAAAAATAGGATCGTAATGGCCAAAAGTGGCTGAAAATGTGATTCAAATGGGCAAAAAGGGATAGGAACGGTAAAAACTGTTTAGAAACAGCCAGAACTGGCTTATAAGGGGCTAGAAAAGGGCAACACCAGGCTAGAAAGGGCCAGAAAACGGTGAGCGCAGGAAAGAAACGGGCAAAAATTACTAAGAAATGGAAAAGAAATGGCTTGAAACGGCTTGGAAATTGACAAAAATATGTTAGGTAAGGAAATTTAAAAAGGCTTAAAACGACTTGGAAATGGGCAAAAACGGGTTAGGCACTGAGAAAATTTGGTGAAAACGTGTGAGAAATTGACAAAAATGGGTTAGAAAAGGAAAAAAGGGTTTAAAAATGGTTCAGAAAAGGCAAGAAAAAAAGGCTTCCAATGGGTTAGAAATGGGCAAAAGCAGGTCAGAAATGGCCCAAAGTGCCAGAAAACAGGGAAGGAAAGGTCAAAAAATTCTAAGAAGAGAAAAGAAAAGGCTTAAAACTGGAGGAAAGACAGAAAACAGGAAAAGAAAGGTCAAACATTTCTAAGAACAGAAAAGAAAAGGCTTAAAACTGGATGAAACCTAAAAAATGGGATAGATATGTCCCATAGCGGCAGAAAACTGGAAAGGAAAGGCCAAAAAATGGTAAGAAAAGGAAAAAAAGAGGCTTAAATCTGGTTGAAACCTGCAAAAACAGGGTAGAAACGGCCCAAACTGGCTTCAAACGGGTTGAAAGGGGGCAAAAATAGGATCGTAATGGCCAAAAGTGGCTGAAAATTTGATTCAAATGGGCAAAAAGGGATAGGAACGGTAAAAACTGTTTAGAAACAGCCAGAACTGGCTTATAAGGGGCTAGAAAAGGGCAACAGCAGGCTAGAAAGGGCCAGAAAACGGTGAGCGCAGGAAAGAAACGGGCAAAAATTACTAAGAAATGGAAAAGAAATGGCTTGAAACGGCTTGGAAATTGACAAAAATATGTTAGGTAAGGAAATTTAAAAAGGCTTAAAACGACTTGGAAATGGGCAAAAACGGGTTAGGCACTGAGAAAATTTGGTGAAAACGTGTGAGAAATTGACAAAAATGGGTTAGAAAAGGAAAAAAGGGTTTAAAAATGGTTCAGAAAAGGCAAGAAAAAAAGGCTTCCAATGGGTTAGAAATGGGCAAAAGCAGGTCAGAAATGGCCCAAAGTGCCAGAAAACAGGGAAGGAAAGGTCAAAAAATTCTAAGAAGAGAAAAGAAAAGGCTTAAAACCGGATGAAATCTAAAAAATGGGATAGATATGTCCCAAAGCGGCAGGAAACTGGAAAGGAAAGGTCAAAAAATTGTAGGAAAAGGAAAAAAAGAGGCTTAAATCTGGTTGAAACCTGCAAAAACAGGGTAGAAACGGCCAAAACTGGCTTCAAACGGGTTGAAAGGGGGCAAAATTAAGATAGAAATGGCCAAAAGTTGCTGAAAATGTGATTCAAATGGGCAAAAAGGAATAGGAACGGTAAAAACTGTTTAGAAACAGCCAAAACTGGCTTATAAGGGGCTAGAAAAGAGCAACACCAGGCTAGAAAGGGCCAGAAGACGGTGAACGCAGGAAAGAAACGGGCAAAAATTACTAAGAAATAAAAGTAATGCCTTGAAACTGCTTAGAAATTGACAAAAATATGTAAGATAAGGAAATTTAAAAAGGCTTAAAACGGCTTGGAAATGGGCAAAAACGGGTTAGGCACTGAGAAAAATTGGTGAAAACGTGTGAGAAATTGACAAAAATGGGTCAGAAAAGGAAAAAAGGGTTTAAAAATGGTTCAGAAAAGGCAAGAAAAAAAGGCTTCCAATGGGTTAGAAATGGGCAAAAGCAGGTCAGAAATGGCCCAAAGTGCCAGAAAACAGGGAAGGAAAGGTCAAAAAATTCTAAAAAGAGAAAAGAAAAGGCTTAAAACTGGAGGAAAGACAGAAAACAGGAAAAGAAAGGTCAAACATTTCTAAGAACAGAAAAGAAAAGGCTTAAAACTGGATGAAACCTAAAAAATGGGATAGATATGTCCCAAAGCGGCAGAAAACTGGAAAGGAAAGGTCAAAAAATGGTAGGAAAAGGAAAAAAAGAGGCTTAAATCTGGTTGAAACCTGCAAAAACAGGGTAGAAACGGCCCAAACTGGCTTCAAACGGGTTGAAAGGGGGCAAAAATAGGATCGTAATGGCCAAAAGTGGCTGAAAATGTGATTCAAATGGGCAAAAAGGGATAGGAACGGTAAAAACTGTTTAGAAACAGCCAGAACTGGCTTATAAGGGGCTAGAAAAGGGCAACAGCAGGCTAGAAAGGGCCAGAAAACGGTGAGCGCAGGAAAGAAACGGGCAAAAATTACTAAGAAATGGAAAAGAAATGGCTTGAAACTGCTTGGAAATTGACAAAAATATGTTAGGTAAGGAAATTTAAAAAGGCTTAAAACGGCTTGGAAATGGGCAAAAACGGGTTAGGCACTGAGAAAATTTGGTGAAAACGTGTGAGAAATTGACAAAAATGGGTTAGAAAAGGAAAAAAGGGTTTAAAAATGGTTCAGAAAAGGCAAGAAAAAAAGGCTTCCAATGGGTTAGAAATGGGCAAAAGCAGGTCAGAAATGGCCCAAAGTGCCAGAAAAGAGGGAAGGAAAGGTCAAAACATTCTAAGAAGAGAAAAGAAAAGGCTTAAAACTGGAGGAAAGACAGAAAACAGGAAAAGAAAGGTCAAACATTTCTAAGAACAGAAAAGAAAAGGCTTAAAACTGGATGAAACCTAAAAAATGGGATAGATATGTCCCATAGCGGCAGAAAACTGGAAAGGAAAGGCCAAAAAATGGTAAGAAAAGGAAAAAAAGAGGCTTAAATCTGGTTGAAACCTGCAAAAACAGGGTAGAAACGGCCAAAACTGGCTTCAAACGGGTTGAAAGGGGGCAAAATTAAGATAGAAATGGCCAAAAGTTGCTGAAAATGTGATTCAAATGGGCAAAAAGGAATAGGAACGGTAAAAACTGTTTAGAAACAGCCAAAACTGGCTTATAAGGGGCTAGAAAAGAGCAACACCAGGCTAGAAAGGGCCAGAAGACGGTGAACGCAGGAAAGAAACGGGCAAAAATTACTAAGAAATAAAAGTAATGCCTTGAAACTGCTTAGAAATTGACAAAAATATGTAAGATAAGGAAATTTAAAAAGGCTTAAAACGGCTTGGAAATGGGCAAAAACGGGTTAGGCACTGAGATAATTTGGTGAAAACGTGTGAGAAATTGACAAAAATGGGTTAGAAAAGGAAAAAAGGGTTTAAAAATGGTTCAGAAAAGGCAAGAAAAAAAGGCTTCCAATGGGTTAGAAATGGGCAAAAGCAGGTCAGAAATGGCCCAAAGTGCCAGAAAACAGGGAAGGAAAGGTCAAAAAATTCTAAGAAGAGAAAAGAAAAGGCTTAAAACCGGATGAAATCTAAAAAATGGGATAGATATGTCCCAAAGCGGCAGAAAACTGGAAAGGAAAGGTCAAAAAATTGTAGGAAAAGGAAAAAAAGAGGCTTAAATCTGGTTGAAACCTGCAAAAACAGGGTAGAAACGGCCAAAACTGGCTTCAAACGGGTTGAAAGGGGGCAAAATTAAGATAGAAATGGCCAAAAGTTGCTGAAAATGTGATTCAAATGGGCAAAAAGGAATAGGAACGGTAAAAACTGTTTAGAAACAGCCAAAACTGGCTTATAAGGGGCTAGAAAAGAGCAACACCAGGCTAGAAAGGGCCAGAAGACGGTGAACGCAGGAAAGAAACGGGCAAAAATTACTAAGAAATAAAAGTAATGCCTTGAAACTGCTTAGAAATTGACAAAAATATGTTAGGTAAGGAAATTTAAAAAGGCTTAAAACGGCTTGGAAATGGGCAAAAACGGGTTAGGCACTGAGAAAAATTGGTGAAAACGTGTGAGAAATTGACAAAAATGGGTCAGAAAAGGAAAAAAGGGTTTAAAAATGGTTCAGAAAAGGCAAGAAAAAAAGGCTTCCAATGGGTTAGAAATGGGCAAAAGCAGGTCAGAAATGGCCCAAAGTGCCAGAAAACAGGGAAGGAAAGGTCAAAAAATTCTAAAAAGAGAAAAGAAAAGGCTTAAAACTGGAGGAAAGACAGAAAACAGGAAAAGAAAGGTCAAACATTTCTAAGAACAGAAAAGAAAAGGCTTAAAACTGGATGAAACCTAAAAAATGGGATAGATATGTCCCATAGCGGCAGAAAACTGGAAAGGAAAGGTCAAAAAATTGTAGGAAAAGGAAAAAAAGAGGCTTAAATCTGGTTGAAACCTGCAAAAACAGGGTAGAAACGGCCCAAACTGGCTTCAAACGGGTTGAAAGGGGGCAAAAATAGGATCGTAATGGCCAAAAGTGGCTGAAAATGTGATTCAAATGGGCAAAAAAGGGATAGGAACGGTAAAAACTGTTTAGAAACAGCCAGAACTGGCTTATAAGGGGCTAGAAAAGGGCAACAGCAGGCTAGAAAGGGCCAGAAAACGGTGAGCGCAGGAAAGAAACGGGCAAAAATTACTAAGAAATGGAAAAGAAATGGCTTGAAACTGCTTGGAAATTGACAAAAATATATTAGATAAGGAAATTTAAAAAGGCTTAAAACGGCTTGGAAATGGGCAAAAACGGGTTAGGCACTGAGAAAATTTGGTGAAAACGTGTGAGAAATTGACAAAAATGGGTTAGAAAAGGAAAAAAGGGTTTAAAAATGGTTCAGAAAAGGCAAGAAAAAAAGGCTTCCAATGGGTTAGAAATGGGCAAAAGCAGGTCAGAAATGGCCCAAAGTGCCAGAAAACAGGGAAGGAAAGGTCAAAAAATTCTAAGAAGAGAAAAGAAAAGGCTTAAAACCGGATGAAATTTAAAAAATGGGATAGATATGTCCCAAAGCGGCAGGAAACTGGAAAGGAAAGGTCAAAAAATTGTAGGAAAAGGAAAAAAAGAGGCTTAAATCTGGTTGAAACCTGCAAAAACAGGGTAGAAACGGCCAAAACTGGCTTCAAACGGGTTGAAAGGGGGCAAAATTAAGATAGAAATGGCCAAAAGTTGCTGAAAATGTGATTCAAATGGGCAAAAAGGAATAGGAACGGTAAAAACTGTTTAGAAACAGCCAAAACTGGCTTATAAGGGGCTAGAAAAGAGCAACACCAGGCTAGAAAGGGCCAGAAGACGGTGAACGCAGGAAAGAAACGGGCAAAAATTACTAAGAAATAAAAGTAATGCCTTGAAACTGCTTAGAAATTGACAAAAATATGTAAGATAAGGAAATTTAAAAAGGCTTAAAACGGCTTGGAAATGGGCAAAAACGGGTTAGGCACTGAGAAAAATTGGTGAAAACGTGTGAGAAATTGACAAAAATGGGTCAGAAAAGGAAAAAAGGGTTTAAAAATGGTTCAGAAAAGGCAAGAAAAAAAGGCTTCCAATGGGTTAGAAATGGGCAAAAGCAGGTCAGAAATGGCCCAAAGTGCCAGAAAACAGGGAAGGAAAGGTCAAAAAATTCTAAAAAGAGAAAAGAAAAGGCTTAAAACTGGAGGAAAGACAGAAAACAGGAAAAGAAAGGTCAAACATTTCTAAGAACAGAAAAGAAAAGGCTTAAAACTGGATGAAACCTAAAAAATGGGATAGATATGTCCCAAAGCGGCAGAAAACTGGAAAGGAAAGGTCAAAAAATGGTAGGAAAAGGAAAAAAAGAGGCTTAAATCTGGTTGAAACCTGCAAAAACAGGGTAGAAACGGCCCAAACTGGCTTCAAACGGGTTGAAAGGGGGCAAAAATAGGATCGTAATGGCCAAAAGTGGCTGAAAATGTGATTCAAATGGGCAAAAAGGGATAGGAACGGTAAAAACTGTTTAGAAACAGCCAGAACTGGCTTATAAGGGGCTAGAAAAGGGCAACAGCAGGCTAGAAAGGGCCAGAAAACGGTGAGCGCAGGAAAGAAACGGGCAAAAATTACTAAGAAATGGAAAAGAAATGGCTTGAAACTGCTTGGAAATTGACAAAAATATGTTAGGTAAGGAAATTTAAAAAGGCTTAAAACGGCTTGGAAATGGGCAAAAACGGGTTAGGCACTGAGAAAATTTGGTGAAAACGTGTGAGAAATTGACAAAAATGGGTTAGAAAAGGAAAAAAGGGTTTAAAAATGGTTCAGAAAAGGCAAGAAAAAAAGGCTTCCAATGGGTTAGAAATGGGCAAAAGCAGGTCAGAAATGGCCCAAAGTGCCAGAAAAGAGGGAAGGAAAGGTCAAAACATTCTAAGAAGAGAAAAGAAAAGGCTTAAAACTGGAGGAAAGACAGAAAACAGGAAAAGAAAGGTCAAACATTTCTAAGAACAGAAAAGAAAAGGCTTAAAACTGGATGAAACCTAAAAAATGGGATAGATATGTCCCATAGCGGCAGAAAACTGGAAAGGAAAGGCCAAAAAATGGTAAGAAAAGGAAAAAAAGAGGCTTAAATCTGGTTGAAACCTGAAAAAACAGGGTAGAAACGGCCCAAACTGGCTTCAAACGGGTTGAAAGGGGGCAAAAATAGGATCGTAATGGCCAAAAGTGGCTGAAAATGTGATTCAAATGGGCAAAAAGGGATAGGAACGGTAAAAACTGTTTAGAAACAGCCAGAACTGGCTTATAAGGGGCTAGAAAAGGGCAACAGCAGGCTAGAAAGGGCCAGAAAACGGTGAGCGCAGGAAAGAAACGGGCAAAAATTACTAAGAAATGGAAAAGAAATGGCTTGAAACTGCTTGGAAATTGACAAAAATATATTAGATAAGGAAATTTAAAAAGGCTTAAAACGGCTTGGAAATGGGCAAAAACGGGTTAGGCACTGAGATAATTTGGTGAAAACGTGTGAGAAATTGACAAAAATGGGTTAGAAAAGGAAAAAAGGGTTTAAAAATGGTTCAGAAAAGGCAAGAAAAAAAGGCTTGCAATGGGTTAGAAATGGGCAAAAGCAGGTCAGAAATGGCCCAAAGTGCCAGAAAACAGGGAAGGAAAGGTCAAAAAATTCTAAGAAGAGAAAAGAAAAGGCTTAAAACTGGAGGAAAGACAGAAAACAGGAAAAGAAAGGTCAAACATTTCTAAGAACAGAAAAGAAAAGGCTTAAAACTGGATGAAACCTAAAAAATGGGATAGATATGTCCCAAAGCGGCAGAAAACTGGAAAGGAAAGGTCAAAAAATGGTAGGAAAAGGAAAAAAAGAGGCTTAAATCTGGTTGAAACCTGCAAAAACAGGGTAGAAACGGCCCAAACTGGCTTCAAACGGGTTGAAAGGGGGCAAAAATAGGATCGTAATGGCCAAAAGTGGCTGAAAATGTGATTCAAATGGGCAAAAAGGGATAGGAACGGTAAAAACTGTTTAGAAACAGCCAGAACTGGCTTATAAGGGGCTAGAAAAGGGCAACAGCAGGCTAGAAAGGGCCAGAAAACGGTGAGCGCAGGAAAGAAACGGGCAAAAATTACTAAGAAATGGAAAAGAAATGGCTTGAAACTGCTTGGAAATTGACAAAAATATGTTAGGTAAGGAAATTTTAAAAGGCTTAAAACGGCTTGGAAATGGGCAAAAACGGGTTAGGCACTGAGATAATTTGGTGAAAACGTGTGAGAAATTGACAAAAATGGGTTAGAAAAGGAAAAAAGGGTTTAAAAATGGTTCAGAAAAGGCAAGAAAAAAAGGCTTCCAATGGGTTAGAAATGGGCAAAAGCAGGTCAGAAATGGCCCAAAGTGCCAGAAAACAGGGAAGGAAAGGTCAAAAAATTCTAAGAAGAGAAAAGAAAAGGCTTAAAACTGGAGGAAAGACAGAAAACAGGAAAAGAAAGGTCAAACATTTCTAAGAACAGAAAAGAAAAGGCTTAAAACTGGATGAAACCTAAAAAATGGGATAGATATGTCCCAAAGCGGCAGAAAACTGGAAAGGAAAGGTCAAAAAATGGTAGGAAAAGGAAAAAAAGAGGCTTAAATCTGGTTGAAACCTGCAAAAACAGGGTAGAAACGGCCCAAACTGGCTTCAAACGGGTTGAAAGGGGGCAAAAATAGGATCGTAATGGCCAAAAGTGGCTGAAAATGTGATTCAAATGGGCAAAAAGGGATAGGAACGGTAAAAACTGTTTAGAAACAGCCAGAACTGGCTTATAAGGGGCTAGAAAAGGGCAACAGCAGGCTAGAAAGGGCCAGAAAACGGTGAGCGCAGGAAAGAAACGGGCAAAAATTACTAAGAAATGGAAAAGAAATGGCTTGAAACGGCTTGGAAATTGACAAAAATATGTTAGGTAAGGAAATTTAAAAAGGCTTAAAACGACTTGGAAATGGGCAAAAACGGGTTAGGCACTGAGAAAATTTGGTGAAAACGTGTGAGAAATTGACAAAAATGGGTTAGAAAAGGAAAAAAGGGTTTAAAAATGGTTCAGAAAAGGCAAGAAAAAAAGGCTTCCAATGGGTTAGAAATGGGCAAAAGCAGGTCAGAAATGGCCCAAAGTGCCAGAAAACAGGGAAGGAAAGGTCAAAACATTCTAAGAAGAGAAAAGAAAAGGCTTAAAACTGGAGGAAAGACAGAAAACAGGAAAAGAAAGGTCAAACATTTCTAAGAACAGAAAAGAAAAGGCTTAAAACTGGATGAAACCTAAAAAATGGGATAGATATGTCCCATAGCGGCAGAAAACTGGAAAGGAAAGGCCAAAAAATGGTAAGAAAAGGAAAAAAAGAGGCTTAAATCTGGTTGAAACCTGCAAAAACAGGGTAGAAACGGCCCAAACTGGCTTCAAACGGGTTGAAAGGGGGCAAAAATAGGATCGTAATGGCCAAAAGTGGCTGAAAATTTGATTCAAATGGGCAAAAAGGGATAGGAACGGTAAAAACTGTTTAGAAACAGCCAGAACTGGCTTATAAGGGGCTAGAAAAGGGCAACAGCAGGCTAGAAAGGGCCAGAAAACGGTGAGCGCAGGAAAGAAACGGGCAAAAATTACTAAGAAATGGAAAAGAAATGGCTTGAAACGGCTTGGAAATTGACAAAAATATGTTAGGTAAGGAAATTTAAAAAGGCTTAAAACGACTTGGAAATGGGCAAAAACGGGTTAGGCACTGAGAAAATTTGGTGAAAACGTGTGAGAAATTGACAAAAATGGGTTAGAAAAGGAAAAAAGGGTTTAAAAATGGTTCAGAAAAGGCAAGAAAAAAAGGCTTCCAATGGGTTAGAAATGGGCAAAAGCAGGTCAGAAATGGCCCAAAGTGCCAGAAAACAGGGAAGGAAAGGTCAAAAAATTCTAAGAAGAGAAAAGAAAAGGCTTAAAACCGGATGAAATTTAAAAAATGGGATAGATATGTCCCAAAGCGGCAGGAAACTGGAAAGGAAAGGTCAAAAATTTGTAGGAAAAGGAAAAAAAGAGGCTTAAATCTGGTTGAAACCTGCAAAAACAGGGTAGAAACGGCCAAAACTGGCTTCAAACGGGTTGAAAGGGGGCAAAATTAAGATAGAAATGGCCAAAAGTTGCTGAAAATGTGATTCAAATGGGCAAAAAGGAATAGGAACGGTAAAAAACTGTTTAGAAACAGCCAAAACTGGCTTATAAGGGGCTAGAAAAGAGCAACACCAGGCTAGAAAGGGCCAGAAGACGGTGAACGCAGGAAAGAAACGGGCAAAAATTACTAAGAAATAAAAGTAATGCCTTGAAACTGCTTAGAAATTGACAAAAATATGTAAGATAAGGAAATTTAAAAAGGCTTAAAACGGCTTGGAAATGGGCAAAAACGGGTTAGGCACTGAGAAAAATTGGTGAAAACGTGTGAGAAATTGACAAAAATGGGTTAGAAAAGGAAAAAAGGGTTTAAAAATGGTTCAGAAAAGGCAAGAAAAAAAGGCTTCCAATGGGTTAGAAATGGGCAAAAGCAGGTCAGAAATGGCCCAAAGTGCCAGAAAACAGGGAAGGAAAGGTCAAAAAATTCTAAGAAGAGAAAAGAAAAGGCTTAAAACTGGAGGAAAGACAGAAAACAGGAAAAGAAAGGTCAAACATTTCTAAGAACAGAAAAGAAAAGGCTTAAAACTGGATGAAACCTAAAAAATGGGATAGATATGTCCCAAAGCGGCAGAAAACTGGAAAGGAAAGGTCAAAAAATGGTAGGAAAAGGAAAAAAAGAGGCTTAAATCTGGTTGAAACCTGCAAAAACAGGGTAGAAAACGGCCCAAACTGGCTTCAAACGGGTTGAAAGGGGGCAAAAATAGGATCGTAATGGCCAAAAGTGGCTGAAAATGTGATTCAAATGGGCAAAAAGGGATAGGAACGGTAAAAACTGTTTAGAAACAGCCAGAACTGGCTTATAAGGGGCTAGAAAAGGGCAACAGCAGGCTAGAAAGGGCCAGAAAACGGAGAGCGCAGGAAAGAAACGGGCAAAAATTACTAAGAAATGGAAAAGAAATGGCTTGAAACTGCTTGGAAATTGACAAAAATATGTTAGGTAAGGAAATTTAAAAAGGCTTAAAACGGCTTGGAAATGGGCAAAAACGGGTTAGGCACTGAGAAAATTTGGTGAAAACGTGTGAGAAATTGACAAAAATGGGTTAGAAAAGGAAAAAAGGGTTTAAAAATGGTTCAGAAAAGGCAAGAAAAAAAGGCTTCCAATGGGTTAGAAATGGGCAAAAGCAGGTCAGAAATGGCCCAAAGTGCCAGAAAAGAGGGAAGGAAAGGTCAAAACATTCTAAGAAGAGAAAAGAAAAGGCTTAAAACTGGAGGAAAGACAGAAAACAGGAAAAGAAAGGTCAAACATTTCTAAGAACAGAAAAGAAAAGGCTTAAAACTGGATGAAACCTAAAAAATGGGATAGATATGTCCCATAGCGGCAGAAAACTGGAAAGGAAAGGCCAAAAAATGGTAAGAAAAGGAAAAAAAGAGGCTTAAATCTGGTTGAAACCTGCAAAAACAGGGTAGAAACGGCCCAAACTGGCTTCAAACGGGTTGAAAGGGGGCAAAAATAGGATCGTAATGGCCAAAAGTGGCTGAAAATGTGATTCAAATGGGCAAAAAGGGATAGGAACGGTAAAAACTGTTTAGAAACAGCCAGAACTGGCTTATAAGGGGCTAGAAAAGGGCAACAGCAGGCTAGAAAGGGCCAGAAAACGGTGAGCGCAGGAAAGAAACGGGCAAAAATTACTAAGAAATGGAAAAGAAATGGCTTGAAACTGCTTGGAAATTGACAAAAATATATTAGATAAGGAAATTTAAAAAGGCTTAAAACGGCTTGGAAATGGGCAAAAACGGGTTAGGCACTGAGATAATTTGGTGAAAACGTGTGAGAAATTGACAAAAATGGGTTAGAAAAGGAAAAAAGGGTTTAAAAATGGTTCAGAAAAGGCAAGAAAAAAAGGCTTGCAATGGGTTAGAAATGGGCAAAAGCAGGTCAGAAATGGCCCAAAGTGCCAGAAAACAGGGAAGGAAAGGTCAAAAAATTCTAAGAAGAGAAAAGAAAAGGCTTAAAACTGGAGGAAAGACAGAAAACAGGAAAAGAAAGGTCAAACATTTCTAAGAACAGAAAAGAAAAGGCTTAAAACTGGATGAAACCTAAAAAATGGGATAGATATGTCCCATAGCGGCAGAAAACTGGAAAGGAAAGGTCAAAAAATGGTAGGAAAAGGAAAAAAAAGAGGCTTAAATCTGGTTGAAACCTGCAAAAACAGGGTAGAAACGGCCCAAACTGGCTTCAAACGGGTTGAAAGGGGGCAAAAATAGGATCGTAATGGCCAAAAGTGGCTGAAAATGTGATTCAAATGGGCAAAAAGGGATAGGAACGGTAAAAACTGTTTAGAAACAGCCAGAACTGGCTTATAAGGGGCTAGAAAAGGGCAACAGCAGGCTAGAAAGGGCCAGAAAACGGTGAGCGCAGGAAAGAAACGGGCAAAAATTACTAAGAAATGGAAAAGAAATGGCTTGAAACTGCTTGGAAATTGACAAAAATATGTTAGGTAAGGAAATTTTAAAAGGCTTAAAACGGCTTGGAAATGGGCAAAAACGGGTTAGGCACTGAGATAATTTGGTGAAAACGTGTGAGAAATTGACAAAAATGGGTTAGAAAAGGAAAAAAGGGTTTAAAAATGGTTCAGAAAAGGCAAGAAAAAAAGGCTTCCAATGGGTTAGAAATGGGCAAAAGCAGGTCAGAAATGGCCCAAAGTGCCAGAAAACAGGGAAGGAAAGGTCAAAAAATTCTAAGAAGAGAAAAGAAAAGGCTTAAAACTGGAGGAAAGACAGAAAACAGGAAAAGAAAGGTCAAACATTTCTAAGAACAGAAAAGAAAAGGCTTAAAACCGGATGAAACCTAAAAAATGGGATAGATATGTCCCAAAGCGGCAGAAAACTGGAAAGGAAAGGTCAAAAAAATGGTAGGAAAAGGAAAAAAAGAGGCTTAAATCTGGTTGAAACCTGCAAAAACAGGGTAGAAACGGCCCAAACTGGCTTCAAACGGGTTGAAAGGGGGCAAAAATAGGATCGTAATGGCCAAAAGTGGCTGAAAATGTGATTCAAATGGGCAAAAAGGGATAGGAACGGTAAAAACTGTTTAGAAACAGCCAGAACTGGCTTATAAGGGGCTAGAAAAGGGCAACACCAGGCTAGAAAGGGCCAGAAAACGGTGAGCGCAGGAAAGAAACGGGCAAAAATTACTAAGAAATGGAAAAGAAATGGCTTGAAACGGCTTGGAAATTGACAAAAATATGTTAGGTAAGGAAATTTAAAAAGGCTTAAAACGACTTGGAAATGGGCAAAAACGGGTTAGGCACTGAGAAAATTTGGTGAAAACGTGTGAGAAATTGACAAAAATGGGTTAGAAAAGGAAAAAAGGGTTTAAAAATGGTTCAGAAAAGGCAAGAAAAAAAGGCTTCCAATGGGTTAGAAATGGGCAAAAGCAGGTCAGAAATGGCCCAAAGTGCCAGAAAACAGGGAAGGAAAGGTCAAAAAATTCTAAGAAGAGAAAAGAAAAGGCTTAAAACTGGAGGAAAGACAGAAAACAGGAAAAGAAAGGTCAAACATTTCTAAGAACAGAAAAGAAAAGGCTTAAAACTGGATGAAACCTAAAAAATGGGATAGATATGTCCCATAGCGGCAGAAAACTGGAAAGGAAAGGCCAAAAAATGGTAAGAAAAGGAAAAAAAGAGGCTTAAATCTGGTTGAAACCTGCAAAAACAGGGTAGAAACGGCCCAAACTGGCTTCAAACGGGTTGAAAGGGGGCAAAAATAGGATCGTAATGGCCAAAAGTGGCTGAAAATTTGATTCAAATGGGCAAAAAGGGATAGGAACGGTAAAAACTGTTTAGAAACAGCCAGAACTGGCTTATAAGGGGCTAGAAAAGGGCAACAGCAGGCTAGAAAGGGCCAGAAAACGGTGAGCGCAGGAAAGAAACGGGCAAAAATTACTAAGAAATGGAAAAGAAATGGCTTGAAACTGCTTGGAAATTGACAAAAATATGTTAGGTAAGGAAATTTAAAAAGGCTTAAAACGACTTGGAAATGGGCAAAAACGGGTTAGGCACTGAGAAAATTTGGTGAAAACGTGTGAGAAATTGACAAAAATGGGTTAGAAAAGGAAAAAAGGGTTTAAAAATGGTTCAGAAAAGGCAAGAAAAAAAGGCTTCCAATGGGTTAGAAATGGGCAAAAGCAGGTCAGAAATGGCCCAAAGTGCCAGAAAACAGGGAAGGAAAGGTCAAAAAATTCTAAGAAGAGAAAAGAAAAGGCTTAAAACCGGATGAAATTTAAAAAATGGGATAGATATGTCCCAAAGCGGCAGGAAACTGGAAAGGAAAGGTCAAAAAATTGTAGGAAAAGGAAAAAAAGAGGCTTAAATCTGGTTGAAACCTGCAAAAACAGGGTAGAAACGGCCAAAACTGGCTTCAAACGGGTTGAAAGGGGGCAAAATTAAGATAGAAATGGCCAAAAGTTGCTGAAAATGTGATTCAAATGGGCAAAAAGGAATAGGAACGGTAAAAACTGTTTAGAAACAGCCAAAACTGGCTTATAAGGGGCTAGAAAAGAGCAACACCAGGCTAGAAAGGGCCAGAAGACGGTGAACGCAGGAAAGAAACGGGCAAAAATTACTAAGAAATAAAAGTAATGCCTTGAAACTGCTTAGAAATTGACAAAAATATGTAAGATAAGGAAATTTAAAAAGGCTTAAAACGGCTTGGAAATGGGCAAAAACGGGTTAGGCACTGAGAAAAATTGGTGAAAACGTGTGAGAAATTGACAAAAATGGGTCAGAAAAGGAAAAAAGGGTTTAAAAATGGTTCAGAAAAGGCAAGAAAAAAAGGCTTCCAATGGGTTAGAAATGGGCAAAAGCAGGTCAGAAATGGCCCAAAGTGCCAGAAAACAGGGAAGGAAAGGTCAAAAAATTCTAAAAAGAGAAAAGAAAAGGCTTAAAACTGGAGGAAAGACAGAAAACAGGAAAAGAAAGGTCAAACATTTCTAAGAACAGAAAAGAAAAGGCTTAAAACTGGATGAAACCTAAAAAATGGGATAGATATGTCCCAAAGCGGCAGAAAACTGGAAAGGAAAGGTCAAAAAATGGTAGGAAAAGGAAAAAAAGAGGCTTAAATCTGGTTGAAACCTGCAAAAACAGGGTAGAAACGGCCCAAACTGGCTTCAAACGGGTTGAAAGGGGGCAAAAATAGGATCGTAATGGCCAAAAGTGGCTGAAAATGTGATTCAAATGGGCAAAAAGGGATAGGAACGGTAAAAACTGTTTAGAAACAGCCAGAACTGGCTTATAAGGGGCTAGAAAAGGGCAACAGCAGGCTAGAAAGGGCCAGAAAACGGTGAGCGCAGGAAAGAAACGGGCAAAAATTACTAAGAAATGGAAAAGAAATGGCTTGAAACTGCTTGGAAATTGACAAAAATATGTTAGGTAAGGAAATTTAAAAAGGCTTAAAACGGCTTGGAAATGGGCAAAAACGGGTTAGGCACTGAGAAAATTTGGTGAAAACGTGTGAGAAATTGACAAAAATGGGTTAGAAAAGGAAAAAAGGGTTTAAAAATGGTTCAGAAAAGGCAAGAAAAAAAGGCTTCCAATGGGTTAGAAATGGGCAAAAGCAGGTCAGAAATGGCCCAAAGTGCCAGAAAAGAGGGAAGGAAAGGTCAAAAAATTCTAAGAAGAGAAAAGAAAAGGCTTAAAACTGGAGGAAAGACAGAAAACAGGAAAAGAAAGGTCAAACATTTCTAAGAACAGAAAAGAAAAGGCTTAAAACCGGATGAAACCTAAAAAATGGGATAGATATGTCCCATAGCGGCAGAAAACTGGAAAGGAAAGGCCAAAAAATGGTAAGAAAAGGAAAAAAAGAGGCTTAAATCTGGTTGAAACCTGCAAAAACAGGGTAGAAACGGCCAAAACTGGCTTCAAACGGGTTGAAAGGGGGCAAAATTAAGATAGAAATGGCCAAAAGTTGCTGAAAATGTGATTCAAATGGGCAAAAAGGAATAGGAACGGTAAAAACTGTTTAGAAACAGCCAAAACTGGCTTATAAGGGGCTAGAAAAGAGCAACACCAGGCTAGAAAGGGCCAGAAGACGGTGAACGCAGGAAAGAAACGGGCAAAAATTACTAAGAAATAAAAGTAATGCCTTGAAACTGCTTAGAAATTGACAAAAATATGTAAGATAAGGAAATTTAAAAAGGCTTAAAACGGCTTGGAAATGGGCAAAAACGGGTTAGGCACTGAGATAATTTGGTGAAAACGTGTGAGAAATTGACAAAAATGGGTTAGAAAAGGAAAAAAGGGTTTAAAAATGGTTCAGAAAAGGCAAGAAAAAAAGGCTTCCAATGGGTTAGAAATGGGCAAAAGCAGGTCAGAAATGGCCCAAAGTGCCAGAAAACAGGGAAGGAAAGGTCAAAAAATTCTAAGAAGAGAAAAGAAAAGGCTTAAAACCGGATGAAATCTAAAAAATGGGATAGATATGTCCCAAAGCGGCAGAAAACTGGAAAGGAAAGGTCAAAAAATTGTAGGAAAAGGAAAAAAAGAGGCTTAAATCTGGTTGAAACCTGCAAAAACAGGGTAGAAACGGCCAAAACTGGCTTCAAACGGGTTGAAAGGGGGCAAAATTAAGATAGAAATGGCCAAAAGTTGCTGAAAATGTGATTCAAATGGGCAAAAAGGAATAGGAACGGTAAAAACTGTTTAGAAACAGCCAAAACTGGCTTATAAGGGGCTAGAAAAGAGCAACACCAGGCTAGAAAGGGCCAGAAGATGGTGAACGCAGGAAAGAAACGGGCAAAAATTACTAAGAAATAAAAGTAATGCCTTGAAACTGCTTAGAAATTGACAAAAATATGTAAGATAAGGAAATTTAAAAAGGCTTAAAACGGCTTGGAAATGGGCAAAAAACGGGTTAGGCACTGAGAAAAATTGGTGAAAACGTGTGAGAAATTGACAAAAATGGGTCAGAAAAGGAAAAAAGGGTTTAAAAATGGTTCAGAAAAGGCAAGAAAAAAAGGCTTCCAATGGGTTAGAAATGGGCAAAAGCAGGTCAGAAATGGCCCAAAGTGCCAGAAAACAGGGAAGGAAAGGTCAAAAAATTCTAAAAAGAGAAAAGAAAAGGCTTAAAACTGGAGGAAAGACAGAAAACAGGAAAAGAAAGGTCAAACATTTCTAAGAACAGAAAAGAAAAGGCTTAAAACTGGATGAAACCTAAAAAATGGGATAGATATGTCCCATAGCGGCAGAAAACTGGAAAGGAAAGGTCAAAAAATTGTAGGAAAAGGAAAAAAAGAGGCTTAAATCTGGTTGAAACCTGCAAAAACAGGGTAGAAACGGCCCAAACTGGCTTCAAACGGGTTGAAAGGGGGCAAAAATAGGATCGTAATGGCCAAAAGTGGCTGAAAATGTGATTCAAATGGGCAAAAAGGGATAGGAACGGTAAAAACTGTTTAGAAACAGCCAGAACTGGCTTATAAGGGGCTAGAAAAGGGCAACAGCAGGCTAGAAAGGGCCAGAAAACGGTGAGCGCAGGAAAGAAACGGGCAAAAATTACTAAGAAATGGAAAAGAAATGGCTTGAAACTGCTTGGAAATTGACAAAAATATATTAGATAAGGAAATTTAAAAAGGCTTAAAACGGCTTGGAAATGGGCAAAAAACGGGTTAGGCACTGAGATAATTTGGTGAAAACGTGTGAGAAATTGACAAAAATGGGTTAGAAAAGGAAAAAAGGGTTTAAAAATGGTTCAGAAAAGGCAAGAAAAAAAGGCTTCCAATGGGTTAGAAATGGGCAAAAGCAGGTCAGAAATGGCCCAAAGTGCCAGAAAACAGGGAAGGAAAGGTCAAAAAATTCTAAGAAGAGAAAAGAAAAGGCTTAAAACCGGATGAAATTTAAAAAATGGGATAGATATGTCCCAAAGCGGCAGGAAACTGGAAAGGAAAGGTCAAAAAATTGTAGGAAAAGGAAAAAAAGAGGCTTAAATCTGGTTGAAACCTGCAAAAACAGGGTAGAAACGGCCAAAACTGGCTTCAAACGGGTTGAAAGGGGGCAAAATTAAGATAGAAATGGCCAAAAGTTGCTGAAAATGTGATTCAAATGGGCAAAAAGGAATAGGAACGGTAAAAACTGTTTAGAAACAGCCAAAACTGGCTTATAAGGGGCTAGAAAAGAGCAACACCAGGCTAGAAAGGGCCAGAAGACGGTGAACGCAGGAAAGAAACGGGCAAAAATTACTAAGAAATAAAAGTAATGCCTTGAAACTGCTTAGAAATTGACAAAAATATGTAAGATAAGGAAATTTAAAAAGGCTTAAAACGGCTTGGAAATGGGCAAAAACGGGTTAGGCACTGAGAAAATTTGGTGAAAACGTGTGAGAAATTGACAAAAATGGGTCAGAAAAGGAAAAAAGGGTTTAAAAATGGTTCAGAAAAGGCAAGAAAAAAAGGCTTCCAATGGGTTAGAAATGGGCAAAAGCAGGTCAGAAATGGCCCAAAGTGCCAGAAAACAGGGAAGGAAAGGTCAAAAAATTCTAAAAAGAGAAAAGAAAAGGCTTAAAACTGGAGGAAAGACAGAAAACAGGAAAAGAAAGGTCAAACATTTCTAAGAACAGAAAAGAAAAGGCTTAAAACCGGATGAAACCTAAAAAATGGGATAGATATGTCCCAAAGCGGCAGAAAACTGGAAAGGAAAGGTCAAAAAATGGTAGGAAAAGGAAAAAAAGAGGCTTAAATCTGGTTGAAACCTGCAAAAACAGGGTAGAAACGGCCCAAACTGGCTTCAAACGGGTTGAAAGGGGGCAAAAATAGGATCGTAATGGCCAAAAGTGGCTGAAAATTTGATTCAAATGGGCAAAAAGGGATAGGAACGGTAAAAACTGTTTAGAAACAGCCAAAACTGGCTTATAAGGGGCTAGAAAAGGGCAACAGCAGGCTAGAAAGGGCCAGAAAACGGTGAGCGCAGGAAAGAAACGGGCAAAAATTACTAAGAAATGGAAAAGAAATGGCTTGAAACTGCTTGGAAATTGACAAAAATATGTTAGGTAAGGAAATTTAAAAAGGCTTAAAACGGCTTGGAAATGGGCAAAAACGGGTTAGGCACTGAGAAAATTTGGTGAAAACGTGTGAGAAATTGACAAAAATGGGTTAGAAAAGGAAAAAAGGGTTTAAAAATGGTTCAGAAAAGGCAAGAAAAAAAGGCTTCCAATGGGTTAGAAATGGGCAAAAGCAGGTCAGAAATGGCCCAAAGTGCCAGAAAAGAGGGAAGGAAAGGTCAAAAAATTCTAAGAAGAGAAAAGAAAAGGCTTAAAACCGGATGAAATCTAAAAAATGGGATAGATATGTCCCAAAGCGGCAGAAAACTGGAAAGGAAAGGTCAAAAAATTGTAGGAAAAGGAAAAAAAGAGGCTTAAATCTGGTTGAAACCTGCAAAAACAGGGTAGAAACGGCCAAAACTGGCTTCAAACGGGTTGAAAGGGGGCAAAATTAAGATAGAAATGGCCAAAAGTTGCTGAAAATGTGATTCAAATGGGCAAAAAGGAATAGGAACGGTAAAAACTGTTTAGAAACAGCCAAAACTGGCTTATAAGGGGCTAGAAAAGAGCAACACCAGGCTAGAAAGGGCCAGAAGACGGTGAACGCAGGAAAGAAACGGGCAAAAATTACTAAGAAATAAAAGTAATGCCTTGAAACTGCTTAGAAATTGACAAAAATATGTAAGATAAGGAAATTTAAAAAGGCTTAAAACGGCTTGGAAATGGGCAAAAACGGGTTAGGCACTGAGAAAAATTGGTGAAAACGTGTGAGAAATTGACAAAAATGGGTCAGAAAAGGAAAAAAGGGTTTAAAAATGGTTCAGAAAAGGCAAGAAAAAAAGGCTTCCAATGGGTTAGAAATGGGCAAAAGCAGGTCAGAAATGGCCCAAAGTGCCAGAAAACAGGGAAGGAAAGGTCAAAAAATTCTAAAAAGAGAAAAGAAAAGGCTTAAAACTGGAGGAAAGACAGAAAACAGGAAAAGAAAGGTCAAACATTTCTAATAACAGAAAAGAAAAGGCTTAAAACTGGATGAAACCTAAAAAATGGGATAGATATGTCCCATAGCGGCAGAAAACTGGAAAGGAAAGGTCAAAAAATTGTAGGAAAAGGAAAAAAAGAGGCTTAAATCTGGTTGAAACCTGCAAAAACAGGGTAGAAACGGCCAAAACTGGCTTCAAACGGGTTGAAAGGGGGCAAAAATAGGATCGTAATGGCCAAAAGTGGCTGAAAATGTGATTCAAATGGGCAAAAAGGGATAGGAACGGTAAAAACTGTTTAGAAACAGCCAGAACTGGCTTATAAGGGGCTAGAAAAGGGCAACAGCAGGCTAGAAAGGGCCAGAAAACGGTGAGCGCAGGAAAGAAACGGGCAAAAATTACTAAGAAATGGAAAAGAAATGGCTTGAAACTGCTTGGAAATTGACAAAAATATATTAGATAAGGAAATTTAAAAAGGCTTAAAACGGCTTGGAAATGGGCAAAAACGGGTTAGGCACTGAGATAATTTGGTGAAAACGTGTGAGAAATTGACAAAAATGGGTTAGAAAAGGAAAAAAGGGTTTAAAAATGGTTCAGAAAAGGCAAGAAAAAAAGGCTTCCAATGGGTTAGAAATGGGCAAAAGCAGGTCAGAAATGGCCCAAAGTGCCAGAAAACAGGGAAGGAAAGGTCAAAAAATTCTAAGAAGAGAAAAGAAAAGGCTTAAAACTGGAGGAAAGACAGAAAACAGGAAAAGAAAGGTCAAACATTTCTAAGAACAGAAAAGAAAAGGCTTAAAACTGGATGAAACCTAAAAAATGGGATAGATATGTCCCAAAGCGGCAGAAAACTGGAAAGGAAAGGTCAAAAAATGGTAGGAAAAGGAAAAAAAGAGGCTTAAATCTGGTTGAAACCTGCAAAAACAGGGTAGAAACGGCCAAAACTGGCTTCAAACGGGTTGAAAGGGGGCAAAATTAAGATAGAAATGGCCAAAAGTTGCTGAAAATGTGATTCAAATGGGCAAAAAGGAATAGGAACGGTAAAAACTGTTTAGAAACAGCCAAAACTGGCTTATAAGGGGCTAGAAAAGAGCAACACCAGGCTAGAAAGGGCCAGAAGACGGTGAACGCAGGAAAGAAACGGGCAAAAATTACTAAGAAATAAAAGTAATGCCTTGAAACTGCTTAGAAATTGACAAAAATATGTAAGATAAGGAAATTTAAAAAGGCTTAAAACGGCTTGGAAATGGGCAAAAACGGGTTAGGCACTGAGAAAAATTGGTGAAAACGTGTGAGAAATTGACAAAAATGGGTCAGAAAAGGAAAAAAGGGTTTAAAAATGGTTCAGAAAAGGCAAGAAAAAAAGGCTTCCAATGGGTTAGAAATGGGAAAAAGCAGGTCAGAAATGGCCCAAAGTGCCAGAAAACAGGGAAGGAAAGGTCAAAAAATTCTAAGAAGAGAAAAGAAAAGGCTTAAAACTGGAGGAAAGACAGAAAACAGGAAAAGAAAGGTCAAACATTTCTAAGAACAGAAAAGAAAAGGCTTAAAACTGGATGAAACCTAAAAAATGGGATAGATATGTCCCAAAGCGGCAGAAAACTGGAAAGGAAAGGTCAAAAAATGGTAGGAAAAGGAAAAAAAGAGGCTTAAATCTGGTTGAAACCTGCAAAAACAGGGTAGAAACGGCCAAAACTGGCTTCAAACGGGTTGAAAGGGGGCAAAAATAGGATCGTAATGGCCAAAAGTGGCTGAAAATGTGATTCAAATGGGCAAAAAGGGATAGGAACGGTAAAAACTGTTTAGAAACAGCCAGAACTGGCTTATAAGGGGCTAGAAAAGAGCAACACCAGGCTAGAAAGGGCCAGAAGACGGTGAACGCAGGAAAGAAACGGGCAAAAATTACTAAGAAATAAAAGTAATGCCTTGAAACTGCTTAGAAATTGACAAAAATATGTAAGATAAGGAAATTTAAAAAGGCTTAAAACGGCTTGGAAATGGGCAAAAACGGGTTAGGCACTGAGAAAAATTGGTGAAAACGTGTGAGAAATTGACAAAAATGGGTCAGAAAAGGAAAAAAGGGTTTAAAAATGGTTCAGAAAAGGCAAGAAAAAAAGGCTTCCAATGGGTTAGAAATGGGCAAAAGCAGGTCAGAAATGGCCCAAAGTGCCAGAAAACAGGGAAGGAAAGGTCAAAAAATTCTAAGAAGAGAAAAGAAAAGGCTTAAAACTGGAGGAAAGACAGAAAACAGGAAAAGAAAGGTCAAACATTAATAAGAACAGAAAAGAAAAGGCTTAAAACTGGATGAAACCTAAAAAATGGGATAGATATGTCCCAAAGCGGCAGAAAACTGGAAAGGAAAGGTCAAAAAATGGTAGGAAAAGGAAAAAAAGAGGCTTAAATCTGGTTGAAACCTGCAAAAACAGGGTAGAAACGGCCCAAACTGGCTTCAAACGGGTTGAAAGGGGGCAAAAATAGGATCGTAATGGCCAAAAGTGGCTGAAAATGTGATTCAAATGGGCAAAAAGGGATAGGAACGGTAAAAACTGTTTAGAAACAGCCAGAACTGGCTTATAAGGGGCTAGAAAAGGGCAACAGCAGGCTAGAAAGGGCCAGAGAATGGTGAGCGCAGGAAAGAAACGGGCAAAAATTACTAAGAAATGGAAAAGAAATGGCTTGAAACTGCTTGGAAATTGACAAAAATATATTAGATAAGGAAATTTAAAAAGGCTTAAAACGGCTTGGAAATGGGCAAAAACGGGTTAGGCACTGAGATAATTTGGTGAAAACGTGTGAGAAATTGACAAAAATGGGTTAGAAAAGGAAAAAAGGGTTTAAAAATGGTTCAGAAAAGGCAAGAAAAAAAGGCTTCCAATGGGTTAGAAATGGGCAAAAGCAGGTCAGAAATGGCCCAAAGTGCCAGAAAACAGGGAAGGAAAGGTCAAAAAATTCTAAGAAGAGAAAAGAAAAGGCTTAAAACCGGATGAAATCTAAAAAATGGGATAGATATGTCCCAAAGCGGCAGAAAACTGGAAAGGAAAGGTCAAAAAATGGTAGGAAAAGGAAAAAAAGAGGCTTAAATCTGGTTGAAACCTGCAAAAAACAGGGTAGAAACGGCCAAAACTGGCTTCAAACGGGTTGAAAGGGGGCAAAATTAAGATAGAAATGGCCAAAAGTTGCTGAAAATGTGATTCAAATGGGCAAAAAGGAATAGGAACGGTAAAAACTGTTTAGAAACAGCCAAAACTGGCTTATAAGGGGCTAGAAAAGAGCAACACCAGGCTAGAAAGGGCCAGAAGACGGTGAACGCAGGAAAGAAACGGGCAAAAATTACTAAGAAATAAAAGTAATGCCTTGAAACTGCTTAGAAATTGACAAAAATATGTAAGATAAGGAAATTTAAAAAGGCTTAAAACGGCTTGGAAATGGGCAAAAACGGGTTAGGCACTGAGAAAAATTGGTGAAAACGTGTGAGAAATTGACAAAAATGGGTCAGAAAAGGAAAAAAGGGTTTAAAAATGGTTCAGAAAAGGCAAGAAAAAAAGGCTTCCAATGGGTTAGAAATGGGCAAAAGCAGGTCAGAAATGGCCCAAAGTGCCAGAAAACAGGGAAGGAAAGGTCAAAAAATTCTAAGAAGAGAAAAGAAAAGGCTTAAAACTGGAGGAAAGACAGAAAACAGGAAAAGAAAGGTCAAACATTTCTAAGAACAGAAAAGAAAAGGCTTAAAACTGGATGAAACCTAAAAAATGGGATAGATATGTCCCATAGCGGCAGAAAACTGGAAAGGAAAGGTCAAAAAATGGTAGGAAAAGGAAAAAAAGAGGCTTAAATCTGGTTGAAACCTGCAAAAAACAGGGTAGAAACGGCCCAAACTGGCTTCAAACGGGTTGAAAGGGGGCAAAAATAGGATCGTAATGGCCAAAAGTGGCTGAAAATGTGATTCAAATGGGCAAAAAGGGATAGGAACGGTAAAAACTGTTTAGAAACAGCCAGAACTGGCTTATAAGGGGCTAGAAAAGGGCAACACCAGGCTAGAAAGGGCCAGAAAACGGTGAGCGCAGGAAAGAAACGGGCAAAAATTACTAAGAAATGGAAAAGAAATGGCTTGAAACTGCTTGGAAATTGACAAAAATATGTTAGGTAAGGAAATTTAAAAAGGCTTAAAACGGCTTGGAAATGGGCAAAAACGGGTTAGGCACTGAGATAATTTGGTGAAAACGTGTGAGAAATTGACAAAAATGGGTTAGAAAAGGAAAAAAGGGTTTAAAAATGGTTCAGAAAAGGCAAGAAAAAAAGGCTTCCAATGGGTTAGAAATGGGCAAAAGCAGGTCAGAAATGGCCCAAAGTGCCAGAAAACAGGGAAGGAAAGGTCAAAAAATTCTAAGAAGAGAAAAGAAAAGGCTTAAAAACCGGATGAAATCTAAAAAATGGGATAGATATGTCCCAAAGCGGCAGAAAACTGGAAAGGAAAGGTCAAAAAATGGTAGGAAAAGGAAAAAAAGAGGCTTAAATCTGGTTGAAACCTGCAAAAACAGGGTAGAAACGGCCAAAACTGGCTTCAAACGGGTTGAAAGGGGGCAAAATTAAGATAGAAATGGCCAAAAGTTGCTGAAAATGTGATTCAAATGGGCAAAAAGGAATAGGAACGGTAAAAACTGTTTAGAAACAGCCAAAACTGGCTTATAAGGGGCTAGAAAAGGGCAACAGCAGGCTAGAAAGGGCCAGAGAACGGTGAATGCAGGAAAGAAACGGGCAAAAATTACTAAGAAATAAAAGTAATGCCTTGAAACTGCTTAGAAATTGACAAAAATATGTAAGATAAGGAAATTTAAAAAGGCTTAAAACGGCTTGGAAATGGGCAAAAACGGGTTAGGCACTGAGAAAAATTGGTGAAAACGTGTGAGAAATTGACAAAAATGTGTCAGAAAAGGAAAAAAGGGTTTAAAAATGGTTCAGAAAAGGCAAGAAAAAAAGGCTTCCAATGGGTTAGAAATGGGCAAAAGCAGGTCAGAAATGGCCCAAAGTGCCAGAAAACAGGGAAGGAAAGGTCAAAAAATTCTAAGAAGAGAAAAGAAAAGGCTTAAAACTGGAGGAAAGACAGAAAACAGGAAAAGAAAGGTCAAACATTTCTAAGAACAGAAAAGAAAAGGCTTAAAACTGGATGAAACCTAAAAAATGGGATAGATATGTCCCATAGCGGCAGAAAACTGGAAAGGAAAGGCCAAAAAATGGTAAGAAAAGGAAAAAAAGAGGCTTAAATCTGGTTGAAACCTGCAAAAACAGGGTAGAAACGGCCCAAACTGGCTTCAAACGGGTTGAAAGGGGGCAAAAATAGGATCGTAATGGCCAAAAGTGGCTGAAAATGTGATTCAAATGGGCAAAAAGGGATAGGAACGGTAAAAACTGTTTAGAAACAGCCAGAACTGGCTTATAAGGGGCTAGAAAAGGGCAACAGCAGGCTAGAAAGGGCCAGAAAACGGTGAGCGCAGGAAAGAAACGGGCAAAAATTACTAAGAAATGGAAAAGAAATGGCTTGAAACTGCTTGGAAATTGACAAAAATATATTAGATAAGGAAATTTAAAAAGGCTTAAAACGGCTTGGAAATGGGCAAAAACGGGTTAGGCACTGAGAAAATTTGGTGAAAACGTGTGAGAAATTGACAAAAATGGGTTAGAAAAGGAAAAAAGGGTTTAAAAATGGTTCAGAAAAGGCAAGAAAAAAAGGCTTCCAATGGGTTAGAAATGGGCAAAAGCAGGTCAGAAATGGCCCAAAGTGCCAGAAAACAGGGAAGGAAAGGTCAAAAAATTCTAAGAAGAGAAAAGAAAAGGCTTAAAACCGGATGAAATCTAAAAAATGGGATAGATATGTCCCAAAGCGGCAGAAAACTGGAAAGGAAAGGTCAAAAAATTGTAGGAAAAGGAAAAAAAGAGGCTTAAATCTGGTTGAAACCTGCAAAAAACAGGGTAGAAACGGCCAAAACTGGCTTCAAACGGGTTGAAAGGGGGCAAAATTAAGATAGAAATGGCCAAAAGTTGCTGAAAATGTGATTCAAATGGGCAAAAAGGAATAGGAACGGTAAAAAACTGTTTAGAAACAGCCAAAACTGGCTTATAAGGGGCTAGAAAAGAGCAACACCAGGCTAGAAAGGGCCAGAAGACGGTGAACGCAGGAAAGAAACGGGCAAAAATTACTAAGAAATAAAAGTAATGCCTTGAAACTGCTTAGAAATTGACAAAAATATGTAAGATAAGGAAATTTAAAAAGGCTTAAAACGGCTTGGAAATGGGCAAAAACGGGTTAGGCACTGAGAAAAATTGGTGAAAACGTGTGAGAAATTGACAAAAATGGGTTAGAAAAGGAAAAAAGGGTTTAAAAATGGTTCAGAAAAGGCAAGAAAAAAAGGCTTCCAATGGGTTAGAAATGGGCAAAAGCAGGTCAGAAATGGCCCAAAGTGCCAGAAAACAGGGAAGGAAAGGTCAAAAAATTCTAAGAAGAGAAAAGAAAAGGCTTAAAACTGGAGGAAAGACAGAAAACAGGAAAAGAAAGGTCAAACATTTCTAAGAACAGAAAAGAAAAGGCTTAAAACTGGATGAAACCTAAAAAATGGGATAGATATGTCCCATAGCGGCAGAAAACTGGAAAGGAAAGGTCAAAAAATGGTAGGAAAAGGAAAAAAAGAGGCTTAAATCTGGTTGAAACCTGCAAAAACAGGGTAGAAACGGCCCAAACTGGCTTCAAACGGGTTGAAAGGGGGCAAAAATAGGATCGTAATGGCCAAAAGTGGCTGAAAATGTGATTCAAATGGGCAAAAAGGGATAGGAACGGTAAAAACTGTTTAGAAACAGCCAGAACTGGCTTATAAGGGGCTAGAAAAGGGCAACACCAGGCTAGAAAGGGCCAGAAAACGGTGAGCGCAGGAAAGAAACGGGCAAAAATTACTAAGAAATGGAAAAGAAATGGCTTGAAACTGCTTGGAAATTGACAAAAATATGTTAGGTAAGGAAATTTAAAAAGGCTTAAAACGGCTTGGAAATGGGCAAAAACGGGTTAGGCACTGAGATAATTTGGTGAAAACGTGTGAGAAATTGACAAAAATGGGTTAGAAAAGGAAAAAAGGGTTTAAAAATGGTTCAGAAAAGGCAAGAAAAAAAGGCTTCCAATGGGTTAGAAATGGGCAAAAGCAGGTCAGAAATGGCCCAAAGTGCCAGAAAACAGGGAAGGAAAGGTCAAAAAATTCTAAGAAGAGAAAAGAAAAGGCTTAAAACCGGATGAAATCTAAAAAATGGGATAGATATGTCCCAAAGCGGCAGAAAACTGGAAAGGAAAGGTCAAAAAATGGTAGGAAAAGGAAAAAAAGAGGCTTAAATCTGGTTGAAACCTGCAAAAACAGGGTAGAAACGGCCAAAACTGGCTTCAAACGGGTTGAAAGGGGGCAAAATTAAGATAGAAATGGCCAAAAGTTGCTGAAAATGTGATTCAAATGGGCAAAAAGGAATAGGAACGGTAAAAACTGTTTAGAAACAGCCAAAACTGGCTTATAAGGGGCTAGAAAAGGGCAACAGCAGGCTAGAAAGGGCCAGAGAACGGTGAATGCAGGAAAGAAACGGGCAAAAATTACTAAGAAATAAAAGTAATGCCTTGAAACTGCTTAGAAATTGACAAAAATATGTAAGATAAGGAAATTTAAAAAGGCTTAAAACGGCTTGGAAATGGGCAAAAACGGGTTAGGCACTGAGAAAAATTGGTGAAAACGTGTGAGAAATTGACAAAAATGTGTCAGAAAAGGAAAAAAGGGTTTAAAAATGGTTCAGAAAAGGCAAGAAAAAAAGGCTTCCAATGGGTTAGAAATGGGCAAAAGCAGGTCAGAAATGGCCCAAAGTGCCAGAAAACAGGGAAGGAAAGGTCAAAAAATTCTAAGAAGAGAAAAGAAAAGGCTTAAAACTGGAGGAAAGACAGAAAACAGGAAAAGAAAGGTCAAACATTTCTAAGAACAGAAAAGAAAAGGCTTAAAACTAGATGAAACCTAAAAAATGGGATAGATATGTCCCATAGCGGCAGAAAACTGGAAAGGAAAGGTCAAAAAATGGTAGGAAAAGGAAAAAAAGAGGCTTAAATCTGGTTGAAACCTGCAAAAACAGGGTAGAAACGGCCAAAACTGGCTTCAAACGGGTTGAAAGGGGGCAAAAATAGGATCGTAATGGCCAAAAGTGGCTGAAAATGTGATTCAAATGGGCAAAAAGGGATAGGAACGGTAAAAACTGTTTAGAAACAGCCAGAACTGGCTTATAAGGGGCTAGAAAAGGGCAACAGCAGGCTAGAAAGGGCCAGAAAACGGTGAGCGCAGGAAAGAAACGGGCAAAAATTACTAAGAAATGGAAAAGAAATGGCTTGAAACGGCTTGGAAATTGACAAAAATATGTTAGGTAAGGAAATTTAAAAAGGCTTAAAACGACTTGGAAATGGGCAAAAACGGGTTAGGCACTGAGAAAATTTGGTGAAAACGTGTGAGAAATTGACAAAAATGGGTTAGAAAAGGAAAAAAGGGTTTAAAAATGGTTCAGAAAAGGCAAGAAAAAAAGGCTTCCAATGGGTTAGAAATGGGCAAAAGCAGGTCAGAAATGGCCCAAAGTGCCAGAAAACAGGGAAGGAAAGGTCAAAAAATTCTAAGAAGAGAAAAGAAAAGGCTTAAAACCGGATGAAATCTAAAAAATGGGATAGATATGTCCCAAAGCGGCAGAAAACTGGAAAGGAAAGGTCAAAAAATGGTAGGAAAAGGAAAAAAAGAGGCTTAAATCTGGTTGAAACCTGCAAAAACTGGGTAGAAACGGCCAAAACTGGCTTCAAACGGGTTGAAAGGGGGCAAAATTAAGATAGAAATGGCCAAAAGTTGCTGAAAATGTGATTCAAATGGGCAAAAAGGGATAGGAACGGTAAAAACTGTTTAGAAACAGCCAAAACTGGCTTATAAGGGGCTAGAAAAGAGCAACACCAGGCTAGAAAGGGCCAGAAGACGGTGAACACAGGAAAGAAACGGGCAAAAATTACTAAGAAATAAAAGTAATGCCTTGAGACTGCTTAGAAATTGACAAAAATATGTAAGATAAGGAAATTTAAAAAGGCTTAAAACGGCTTGGAAATGGGCAAAAACGGGTTAGGCACTGAGAAAAATTGGTGAAAACGTGTGAGAAATTGACAAAAATGGGTCAGAAAAGGAAAAAAGGGTTTAAAAATGGTTCAGAAAAGGCAAGAAAAAAAGGCTTCCAATGGGTTAGAAATGGGCAAAAGCAGGTCAGAAATGGCCCAAAGTGCCAGAAAACAGGGAAGGAAAGGTCAAAAAATTCTAAGAAGAGAAAAGAAAAGGCTTAAAACTGGAGGAAAGACAGAAAACAGGAAAAGAAAGGTCAAACATTTCTAAGAACAGAAAAGAAAAGGCTTAAAACTGGATGAAACCTAAAAAATGGGATAGATATGTCCCATAGCGGCAGAAAACTGGAAAGGAAAGGTCAAAAAATTGTAGGAAAAGGAAAAAAAGAGGCTTAAATCTGGTTGAAACCTGCAAAAACAGGGTAGAAACGGCCCAAACTGGCTTCAAACGGGTTGAAAGGGGGCAAAAATAGGATCGTAATGGCCAAAAGTGGCTGAAAATGTGATTCAAATGGGCAAAAAGGGATAGGAACGGTAAAAACTGTTTAGAAACAGCCAGAACTGGCTTATAAGGGGCTAGAAAAGGGCAACAGCAGGCTAGAAAGGGCCAGAAAACGGTGAGCGCAGGAAAGAAACGGGCAAAAATTACTAAGAAATGGAAAAGAAATGGCTTGAAACGGCTTGGAAATTGACAAAAATATGTTAGGTAAGGAAATTTAAAAAGGCTTAAAACGGCTTGGAAATGGGCAAAAACGGGTTAGGCACTGAGATAATTTGGTGAAAACGTGTGAGAAATTGACAAAAATGGGTTAGAAAAGGAAAAAAGGGTTTAAAAATGGTTCAGAAAAGGCAAGAAAAAAAGGCTTCCAATGGGTTAGAAATGGGCAAAAGCAGGTCAGAAATGGCCCAAAGTGCCAGAAAACAGGGAAGGAAAGGTCAAAAAATTCTAAGAAGAGAAAAGAAAAGGCTTAAAACTGGAGGAAAGACAGAAAACAGGAAAAGAAAGGTCAAACATTTCTAAGAACAGAAAAGAAAAGGCTTAAAACTGGATGAAACCTAAAAAATGGGATAGATATGTCCCATAGCGGCAGAAAACTGGAAAGGAAAGGTCAAAAAATGGTAGGAAAAGGAAAAAAAGAGGCTTAAATCTGGTTGAAACCTGCAAAAACAGGGTAGAAACGGCCCAAACTGGCTTCAAACGGGTTGAAAGGGGGCAAAAATAGGATCGTAATGGCCAAAAGTGGCTGAAAATGTGATTCAAATGGGCAAAAAGGGATAGGAACGGTAAAAACTGTTTAGAAACAGCCAGAACTGGCTCATAAGGGGCTAGAAAAGGGCAACAGCAGGCTAGAAAGGGCCAGAAAACGGTGAGCGCAGGAAAGAAACGGGCAAAAATTACTAAGAAATGGAAAAGAAATGGCTTGAAACTGCTTGGAAATTGACAAAAATATATTAGATAAGGAAATTTAAAAAGGCTTAAAACGGCTTGGAAATGGGCAAAAACGGGTTAGGCACTGAGATAATTTGGTGAAAACGTGTGAGAAATTGACAAAAATGGGTTAGAAAAGGAAAAAAGGGTTTAAAAATGGTTCAGAAAAGGCAAGAAAAAAAGTCTTCCAATGGGTTAGAAATGGGCAAAAGCAGGTCAGAAATGGCCCAAAGTGCCAGAAAACAGGGAAGGAAAGGTCAAAAAATTCTAAGAAGAGAAAAGAAAAGGCTTAAAACTGGAGGAAAGACAGAAAACAGGAAAAGAAAGGTCAAACATTTCTAAGAACAGAAAAGAAAAGGCTTAAAACTGGATGAAACCTAAAAAATGGGATAGATATGTCCCATAGCGGCAGAAAACTGGAAAGGAAAGGTCAAAAAATGGTAGGAAAAGGAAAAAAAAGAGGCTTAAATCTGGTTGAAACCTGCAAAAACAGGGTAGAAACGGCCCAAACTGGCTTCAAACGGGTTGAAAGGGGGCAAAAATAGGATCGTAATGGCCAAAAGTGGCTGAAAATGTGATTCAAATGGGCAAAAAGGGATAGGAACGGTAAAAACTGTTTAGAAACAGCCAGAACTGGCTTATAAGGGGCTAGAAAAGGGCAACACCAGGCTAGAAAGGGCCAGAAAACGGTGAGCGCAGGAAAGAAACGGGCAAAAATTACTAAGAAATGGAAAAGAAATGGCTTGAAACTGCTTGGAAATTGACAAAAATATATTAGATAAGGAAATTTAAAAAGGCTTAAAACGGCTTGGAAATGGGCAAAAACGGGTTAGGCACTGAGAAAATTTGGTGAAAACGTGTGAGAAATTGACAAAAATGGGTTAGAAAAGGAAAAAAGGGTTTAAAAATGGTTCAGAAAAGGCAAGAAAAAAAGGCTTCCAATGGGTTAGAAATGGGCAAAAGCAGGTCAGAAATGGCCCAAAGTGCCAGAAAACAGGGAAGGAAAGGTCAAAAAATTCTAAGAAGAGAAAAGAAAAGGCTTAAAACTGGAGGAAAGACAGAAAACAGGAAAAGAAAGGTCAAACATTTCTAAGAACAGAAAAGAAAAGGCTTAAAACTGGATGAAACCTAAAAAATGGGATAGATATGTCCCAAAGCGGCAGAAAACTGGAAAGGAAAGGTCAAAAAATGGTAGGAAAAGGAAAAAAAGAGGCTTAAATCTGGTTGAAACCTGCAAAAACAGGGTAGAAACGGCCAAAACTGGCTTCAAACGGGTTGAAAGGGGGCAAAATTAAGATAGAAATGGCCAAAAGTTGCTGAAAATGTGATTCAAATGGGCAAAAAGGGATAGGAACGGTAAAAACTGTTTAGAAACAGCCAAAACTGGCTTATAAGGGGCTAGAAAAGAGCAACACCAGGCTAGAAAGGGCCAGAAGACGGTGAACACAGGAAAGAAACGGGCAAAAATTACTAAGAAATAAAAGTAATGCCTTGAGACTGCTTAGAAATTGACAAAAATATGTAAGATAAGGAAATTTAAAAAGGCTTAAAACGGCTTGGAAATGGGCAAAAACGGGTTAGGCACTGAGAAAAATTGGTGAAAACGTGTGAGAAATTGACAAAAATGGGTCAGAAAAGGAAAAAAGGGTTTAAAAATGGTTCAGAAAAGGCAAGAAAAAAAGGCTTCCAATGGGTTAGAAATGGGCAAAAGCAGGTCAGAAATGGCCCAAAGTGCCAGAAAACAGGGAAGGAAAGGTCAAAAAATTCTAAGAAGAGAAAAGAAAAGGCTTAAAACTGGAGGAAAGACAGAAAACAGGAAAAGAAAGGTCAAACATTTCTAAGAACAGAAAAGAAAAGGCTTAAAACTGGATGAAACCTAAAAAATGGGATAGATATGTCCCATAGCGGCAGAAAACTGGAAAGGAAAGGTCAAAAAATTGTAGGAAAAGGAAAAAAAGAGGCTTAAATCTGGTTGAAACCTGCAAAAACAGGGTAGAAACGGCCAAAACTGGCTTCAAACGGGTTGAAAGGGGGCAAAAATAGGATCGTAATGGCCAAAAGTGGCTGAAAATGTGATTCAAATGGGCAAAAAGGGATAGGAACGGTAAAAACTGTTTAGAAACAGCCAGAACTGGCTTATAAGGGGCTAGAAAAGGGCAACAGCAGGCTAGAAAGGGCCAGAAAACGGTGAGCGCAGGAAAGAAACGGGCAAAAATTACTAAGAAATGGAAAAGAAATGGCTTGAAACTGCTTGGAAATTGACAAAAATATGTTAGGTAAGGAAATTTAAAAAGGCTTAAAACGGCTTGGAAATGGGCAAAAACGGGTTAGGCACTGAGATAATTTGGTGAAAACGTGTGAGAAATTGACAAAAATGGGTTAGAAAAGGAAAAAAGGGTTTAAAAATGGTTCAGAAAAGGCAAGAAAAAAAGGCTTCCAATGGGTTAGAAATGGGCAAAAGCAGGTCAGAAAATGCCCCAAAGTGCCAGAAAACAGGGAAGGAAAGGTCAAAAAATTCTAAGAAGAGAAAAGAAAAGGCTTAAAACTGGAGGAAAGACAGAAAACAGGAAAAGAAAGGTCAAACATTTCTAAGAACAGAAAAGAAAAGGCTTAAAACTGGATGAAACCTAAAAAATGGGATAGATATGTCCCATAGCGGCAGAAAACTGGAAAGGAAAGGTCAAAAAAATGGTAGGAAAAGGAAAAAAAGAGGCTTAAATCTGGTTGAAAACCTGCAAAAACAGGGTAGAAAACGGCCCAAACTGGCTTCAAACGGGTTGAAAGGGGGCAAAAATAGGATCGTAATGGCCAAAAGTGGCTGAAAATGTGATTCAAATGGGCAAAAAGGGATAGGAACGGTAAAAACTGTTTAGAAACAGCCAGAACTGGCTTATAAGGGGCTAGAAAAGGGCAACAGCAGGCTAGAAAGGGCCAGAAAACGGTGAGCGCAGGAAAGAAACGGGCAAAAATTACTAAGAAATGGAAAAGAAATGGCTTGAAACTGCTTGGAAATTGACAAAAATATGTTAGATAAGGAAATTTAAAAAGGCTTAAAACGGCTTGGAAATGGGCAAAAACGGGTTAGGCACTGAGATAATTTGGTGAAAACGTGTGAGAAATTGACAAAAATGGGTTAGAAAAGGAAAAAAGGGTTTAAAAATGGTTCAGAAAAGGCAAGAAAAAAAGGCTTCCAATGGGTTAGAAATGGGAAAAAGCAGGTCAGAAATGGCCCAAAGTGCCAGAAAACAGGGAAGGAAAGGTCAAAAAATTCTAAGAAGAGAAAAGAAAAGGCTTAAAACTGGAGGAAAGACAGAAAACAGGAAAAGAAAGGTCAAACATTTCTAAGAACAGAAAAGAAAAGGCTTAAAACTGGATGAAACCTAAAAAATGGGATAGATATGTCCCATAGCGGCAGAAAACTGGAAAGGAAAGGTCAAAAAATGGTAGGAAAAGGAAAAAAGAGGCTTAAATCTGGTTGAAACCTGCAAAAACAGGGTAGAAACGGCCCAAACTGGCTTCAAACGGGTTGAAAGGGGGCAAAAATAGGATCGTAATGGCCAAAAGTGGCTGAAAATGTGATTCAAATGGGCAAAAAGGGATAGGAACGGTAAAAACTGTTTAGAAACAGCCAGAACTGGCTTATAAGGGGCTAGAAAAGGGCAACACCAGGCTAGAAAGGGCCAGAAAACGGTGAGCGCAGGAAAGAAACGGGCAAAAATTACTAAGAAATGGAAAAGAAATGGCTTGAAACTGCTTGGAAATTGACAAAAATATATTAGATAAGGAAATTTAAAAAGGCTTAAAACGGCTTGGAAATGGGCAAAAACGGGTTAGGCACTGAGATAATTTGGTGAAAACGTGTGAGAAATTGACAAAAATGGGTTAGAAAAGGAAAAAAGGGTTTAAAAATGGTTCAGAAAAGGCAAGAAAAAAAGGCTTCCAATGGGTTAGAAATGGGCAAAAGCAGGTCAGAAATGGCCCAAAGTGCCAGAAAACAGGGAAGGAAAGGTCAAAAAATTCTAAGAAGAGAAAAGAAAGGCTTAAAACTGGAGGAAAGACAGAAAACAGGAAAAGAAAGGTCAAACATTTCTAAGAACAGAAAAGAAAAGGCTTAAAACTGGATGAAACCTAAAAAATGGGATAGATATGTCCCAAAGCGGCAGAAAACTGGAAAGGAAAGGTCAAAAAATTGTAGGAAAAGGAAAAAAAGAGGCTTAAATCTGGTTGAAACCTGCAAAAACAGGGTAGAAACGGCCAAAACTGGCTTCAAACGGGTTGAAAGGGGGCAAAATTAAGATAGAAATGGCCAAAAGTTGCTGAAAATGTGATTCAAATGGGCAAAAAGGAATAGGAACGGTAAAAACTGTTTAGAAACAGCCAAAACTGGCTTATAAGGGGCTAGAAAAGAGCAACACCAGGCTAGAAAGGGCCAGAAGATGGTGAACGCAGGAAAGAAACGGGCAAAAATTACTAAGAAATAAAAGTAATGCCTTGAAACTGCTTAGAAATTGACAAAAATATGTAAGATAAGGAAATTTAAAAAGGCTTAAAACGGCTTGGAAATGGGCAAAAACGGGTTAGGCACTGAGAAAAATTGGTGAAAACGTGTGAGAAATTGACAAAAATGGGTCAGAAAAGGAAAAAAGGGTTTAAAAATGGTTCAGAAAAGGCAAGAAAAAAAGGCTTCCAATGGGTTAGAAATGGGCAAAAGCAGGTCAGAAATGGCCCAAGTGCCAGAAAACAGGGAAGGAAAGGTCAAAAAATTCTAAGAAGAGAAAAGAAAAGGCTTAAAACTGGAGGAAAGACAGAAAACAGGAAAAGAAAGGTCAAACATTTCTAAGAACAGAAAAGAAAAGGCTTAAAACTGGATGAAACCTAAAAAATGGGATAGATATGTCCCAAAGCGGCAGAAAACTGGAAAGGAAAGGTCAAAAAATGGTAGGAAAAGGAAAAAAAGAGGCTTAAATCTGGTTGAAACCTGCAAAAACAGGGTAGAAACGGCCCAAACTGGCTTCAAACGGGTTGAAAGGGGGCAAAAATAGGATCGTAATGGCCAAAAGTGGCTGAAAATGTGATTCAAATGGGCAAAAAGGGATAGGAACGGTAAAAACTGTTTAGAAACAGCCAAAACTGGCTTATAAGGGGCTAGAAAAAGGGCAACAGCAGGCTAGAAAGGGCCAGAGAACGGTGAGCGCAGGAAAGAAACGGGCAAAAATTACTAAGAAATGGAAAAGAAATGGCTTGAAACTGCTTGGAAATTGACAAAAATATGTTAGGTAAGGAAATTTAAAAAGGCTTAAAACGGCTTGGAAATGGGCAAAAACGGGTTAGGCACTGAGAAAATTTGGTGAAAACGTGTGAGAAATTGACAAAAATGGGTTAGAAAAGGAAAAAAGGGTTTAAAAATGGTTCAGAAAAGGCAAGAAAAATAGGCTTCCAATGGGTTAGAAATGGGCAAAAGCAGGTCAGAAATGGCCCAAAGTGCCAGAAAACAGGGAAGGAAAGGTCAAAAAATTCTAAGAAGAGAAAAGAAAAGGCTTAAAACTGGAGGAAAGACAGAAAACAGGAAAAGAAAGGTCAAACATTTCTAAGAACAGAAAAGAAAAGGCTTAAAACTGGATGAAACCTAAAAAATGGGATAGATATGTCCCAAAGCGGCAGAAAACTGGAAAGGAAAGGTCAAAAAAATGGTAGGAAAAGGAAAAAAAGAGGCTTAAATCTGGTTGAAACCTGCAAAAACAGGGTAGAAACGGCCCAAACTGGCTTCAAAACGGGTTGAAAGGGGGCAAAAATAGGATCGTAATGGCCAAAAGTGGCTTAAAATGTGATTCAAATGGGCAAAAAGGGATAGGAACGGTAAAAACTGTTTAGAAACAGCCAGAACTGGCTTATAAGGGGCTAGAAAAGGGCAACAGCAGGCTAGAAAGGGCCAGAGAAACGGTGAGCGCAGGAAAGAAACGGGCAAAAATTACTAAGAAATGGAAAAGAAATGGCTTGAAACTGCTTGGAAATTGACAAAAATATGTAAGATAAGGAAATTTAAAAAGGCTTAAAACGGCTTGGAAATGGGCAAAAACGGGTTAGGCACTGAGAAAATTTGGTGAAAACGTGTGAGAAATTGACAAAAATGGGTTAGAAAAGGAAAAAAGGGTTTAAAAATGGTTCAGAAAAGGCAAGAAAAAAAAGGCTTCCAATGGGTTAGAAATGGGCAAAAGCAGGTCAGAAATGGCCCAAAGTGCCAGAAAACAGGGAAGGAAAGGTCAAAAAAATTCTAAGAAGAGAAAAGAAAAGGCTTAAAACTGGAGGAAAGACAGAAAACAGGAAAAGAAAGGTCAAACATTTCTAAGAACAGAAAAGAAAAGGCTTAAAACTGGATGAAACCTAAAAAATGGGATAGATATGTCCCAAAGCGGGCAGAAAACCTGGAAAGGAAAGGTCAAAAAATGGTAGGAAAAGGAAAAAAAGAGGCTTAAATCTGGTTGAAACCTGCAAAAACAGGGTAGAAACGGCCAAAAACTGGCTTCAAACGGGTTGAAAGGGGGCAAAATTAAGATAGAAATGGCCAAAAGTTGCTGAAAATGTGATTCAAATGGGCAAAAAGGAATAGGAACGGTAAAAAACTGTTTAGAAACAGCCAAAACTGGCTTATAAGGGGCTAGAAAAGAGCAACACCAGGCTAGAAAGGGCCAGAAGACGGTGAACGCAGGAAAGAAACGGGCAAAAATTACTAAGAAATAAAAGTAATGCCTTGAAACTGCTTAGAAATTGACAAAAATATGTAAGATAAGGAAATTTAAAAAGGCTTAAAACGGCTTGGAAATGGGCAAAAACGGGTTAGGCACTGAGAAAAATTGGTGAAAACGTGTGAGAAATTGACAAAAATGGGTCAGAAAAGGAAAAAAGGGTTTAAAAATGGTTCAGAAAAGGCAAGAAAAAAAAGGCTTCCAATGGGTTAGAAATGGGCAAAAGCAGGTCAGAAATGGCCCAAAGTGCCAGAAAACAGGGAAGGAAAGGTCAAAAAATTCTAAGAAGAGAAAAGAAAAGGCTTAAAACTGGAGGAAAGACAGAAAACAGGAAAAGAAAGGTCAAACATTTCTAAGAACAGAAAAGAAAAGGCTTAAAACTGGATGAAACCTAAAAAATGGGATAGATATGTCCCATAGCGGCAGAAAACTGGAAAGGAAAGGTCAAAAAAATGGTAGGAAAAGGAAAAAAAAGAGGCTTAAATCTGGTTGAAACCTGCAAAAACAGGGTAGAAACGGCCCAAACTGGCTTTCAAAACGGGTTGAAAGGGGGCAAAAATAGGATCGTAATGGCCAAAAGTGGCTTAAAATGTGATTCAAATGGGCAAAAAGGGATAGGAACGGTAAAAACTGTTTAGAAACAGCCAGAACTGGCTTATAAGGGGCTAGAAAAGGGCAACAGCAGGCTAGAAAGGGCCAGAGAACGGTGAGCGCAGGAAAGAAACGGGCAAAAATTACTAAGAAATGGAAAAGAAATGGCTTGAAACTGCTTGGAAATTGACAAAAATATGTAAGATAAGGAAATTTAAAAAGGCTTAAAACGGCTTGGAAATGGGCAAAAAACGGGTTAGGCACTGAGAAAAATTTGGTGAAAACGTGTGAGAAATTGACAAAAAATGGGTTAGAAAAGGAAAAAAAGGGTTTAAAAATGGTTCAGAAAAGGCAAGAAAAAAAAGGCTTCCAATGGGTTAGAAATGGGCAAAAGCAGGTCAGAAATGGCCCAAAGTGCCAGAAAACAGGGAAGGAAAGGTCAAAAAAATTCTAAGAAGAGAAAAGAAAAGGCTTAAAACTGGAGGAAAGACAGAAAACAGGAAAAGAAAGGTCAAACATTTCTAAGAACAGAAAAGAAAAGGCTTAAAACTGGATGAAACCTAAAAAAATGGGATAGATATGTCCCATAGCGGCAGAAAACTGGAAAGGAAAGGTCAAAAAATGGTAGGAAAAGGAAAAAAAGAGGCTTAAAATCTGGTTGAAACCTGCAAAAACAGGGTAGAAACGGCCCAAACTGGCTTCAAACGGGTTGAAAGGGGGCAAAAATAGGATCGTAATGGCCAAAAGTGGCTGAAAATGTGATTCAAATGGGCAAAAAGGGATAGGAACGGTAAAAACTGTTTAGAAACAGCCAGAACTGGCTTATAAGGGGCTAGAAAAGGGCAACAGCAGGCTAGAAAGGGCCAGAGAACGGTGAGCGCAGGAAAGAAACGGGCAAAAATTACTAAGAAATGGAAAAGAAATGGCTTGAAACTGCTTGGAAATTGACAAAAATATATTAGATAAGGAAATTTAAAAAGGCTTAAAACGGCTTGGAAATGGGCAAAAACGGGTTAGGCACTGAGATAATTTGGTGAAAACGTGTGAGAAATTGACAAAAATGGGTTAGAAAAGGAAAAAAGGGTTTAAAAATGGTTCAGAAAAGGCAAGAAAAAAAGGCTTCCAATGGGTTAGAAATGGGAAAAAGCAGGTCAGAAATGGCCCAAAGTGCCAGAAAACAGGGAAGGAAAGGTCAAAAAAATTCTAAGAAGAGAAAAGAAAAGGCTTAAAACTGGAGGAAAGACAGAAAACAGGAAAAAGAAAGGTCAAACATTTCTAAGAACAGAAAAGAAAAGGCTTAAAACTGGATGAAACCTAAAAAATGGGATAGATATGTCCCAAAGCGGCAGAAAACTGGAAAGGAAAGGTCAAAAAATGGTAGGAAAAGGAAAAAAAGAGGCTTAAATCTGGGTGAAACCTGCAAAAACAGGGTAGAAACGGCCAAAACTGGCTTCAAACGGGTTGAAAGGGGGCAAAATTAAGATAGAAATGGCCAAAAGTTGCTGAAAATGTGATTCAAATGGGCAAAAAGGAATAGGAACGGTAAAAAACTGTTTAGAAACAGCCAAAACTGGCTTATAAGGGGCTAGAAAAGAGCAACACCAGGCTAGAAAGGGCCAGAAGACGGTGAACGCAGGAAAGAAACGGGCAAAAATTACTAAGAAATAAAAGTAATGCCTTGAAACTGCTTAGAAATTGACAAAAATATGTAAGATAAGGAAATTTAAAAAGGCTTAAAACGGCTTGGAAATGGGCAAAAACGGGTTAGGCACTGAGAAAAATTGGTGAAAAACGTGTGAGAAATTGACAAAAATGGGTCAGAAAAGGAAAAAAGGGTTTAAAAATGGTTCAGAAAAGGCAAGAAAAAAAAGGCTTCCAATGGGTTAGAAATGGGCAAAAGCAGGTCAGAAATGGCCCAAAGTGCCAGAAAACAGGGAAGGAAAGGTCAAAAAATTCTAAGAAGAGAAAAGAAAAGGCTTAAAACTGGAGGAAAGACAGAAAACAGGAAAAGAAAGGTCAAACATTTCTAAGAACAGAAAAGAAAAGGCTTAAAACTGGATGAAACCTAAAAAATGGGATAGATATGTCCCAAAGCGGCAGAAAACTGGAAAGGAAAGGTCAAAAAATGGTAGGAAAAGGAAAAAAAGAGGCTTAAATCTGGTTGAAACCTGCAAAAACAGGGTAGAAACGGCCCAAACTGGCTTCAAACGGGTTGAAAGGGGGCAAAAATAGGATCGTAATGGCCAAAAGTGGCTGAAAATGTGATTCAAATGGGCAAAAAGGGATAGGAACGGTAAAAACTGTTTAGAAACAGCCAGAACTGGATTATAAGGGGCTAGAAAAGGGCAACAGCAGGCTAGAAAGGGCCAGAGAACGGTGAGCGCAGGAAAGAAACGGGCAAAAATTACTAAGAAATGGAAAAGAAATGGCTTGAAACTGCTTGGAAATTGACAAAAATATATTAGATAAGGAAATTTAAAAAGGCTTAAAACGGCTTGGAAATGGGCAAAAACGGGTTAGGCACTGAGATAATTTGGTGAAAAACGTGTGAGAAATTGACAAAAATGGGTTAGAAAAGGAAAAAAGGGTTTAAAAATGGTTCAGAAAAGGCAAGAAAAAAAAGGCTTCCAATGGGTTAGAAATGGGCAAAAGCAGGTCAGAAATGGCCCAAAAGTGCCAGAAAACAGGGAAGGAAAGGTCAAAAAATTCTAAGAAGAGAAAAGAAAAGGCTTAAAACTGGAGGAAAGACAGAAAACAGGAAAAGAAAGGTCAAACATTTCTAAGAACAGAAAAGAAAAGGCTTAAAACTGGATGAAACCTAAAAAATGGGATAGATATGTCCCAAAGCGGCAGAAAACTGGAAAGGAAAGCTCAAAAAATGGTAGGAAAAGGAAAAAAAGAGGCTTAAATCTGGTTGAAAACCTGCAAAAACAGGGTAGAAACGGCCAAAACTGGCTTCAAACGGGTTGAAAGGGGGCAAAATTAAGATAGAAATGGCCAAAAGTTGCTGAAAATGTGATTCAAATGGGCAAAAAAGGAATAGGAACGGTAAAAACTGTTTAGAAACAGCCAAGAACTGGCTTATAAGGGGCTAGAAAAGAGCAACACCAGGCTAGAAAGGGCCAGAAGACGGTGAACGCAGGAAAGAAAACGGGCAAAAATTACTAAGAAATAAAAGTAATGCCTTGAAACTGCTTAGAAATTGACAAAAATATGTAAGATAAGGAAATTTAAAAAGGCTTAAAACGGCTTGGAATGGGCAAAAAACGGGTTAGGCACTGAGAAAAATTGGTGAAAACGTGTGAGAAATTGACAAAAATGGGTCAGAAAAGGAAAAAAGGGTTTAAAAATGGTTCAGAAAAGGCAAGAAAAAAAGGCTTCCAATGGGTTAGAAATGGGCAAAAGCAGGTCAGAAATGGCCCAAAGTGCCAGAAAACAGGGAAGGAAAAGGTCAAAAAATTCTAAGAAGAGAAAAGAAAAGGCTTAAAACTGGAGGAAAGACAGAAAACAGGAAAAGAAAGGTCAAACATTTCTAAGAACAGAAAAGAAAAGGCTTAAAACTGGATGAAACCTAAAAAATGGGATAGATATGTCCCAAAGCGGCAGAAAACTGGAAAGGAAAGGTCAAAAAAATGGTAGGAAAAGGAAAAAAGAGGCTTAAATCTGGTTGAAAACCTGCAAAAAAACAGGGTAGAAACGGCCAAAACTGGCTTCAAACGGGTTGAAAGGGGGCAAAAATAGGATCGTAATGGCCAAAAGTGGCTGAAAATGTGATTCAAATGGGCAAAAAAGGGATAGGAACGGTAAAAACTGTTTAGAAACAGCCAGAACTGGATTATAAGGGGCTAGAAAAGGGCAACAGCAGGCTAGAAAAGGGCCAGAGAACGGTGAGCGCAGGAAAGAAACGGGCAAAAATTACTAAGAAATGGAAAAGAAATGGCTTGAAACTGCTTGGAAATTGACAAAAATATATTAGATAAGGAAATTTAAAAAGGCCTTAAAACGGCTTGGAAATGGGCAAAAAACGGGTTAGGCACTGAGATAATTTGGTGAAAACGTGTGAGAAATTGACAAAAATGGGTTAGAAAAGGAAAAAAGGGTTTAAAAATGGTTCAGAAAAGGCAAGAAAAAAAGGCTTCCAATGGGTTAGAAATGGGCAAAAGCAGGTCAGAAATGGCCCAAAGTGCCAGAAAACAGGGAAGGAAAGGTCAAAAAATTCTAAGAAGAGAAAAGAAAAGGCTTCTTAAAAC
>NW_022994361.1:0-60262 GCF_012275295.1 Melopsittacus undulatus | reverse complement strand
ATTTAATAGAGATGTGCAAAAATGAGTTAGAAAATGAAAACTACGCTTGAAACGGGTTGCAATGGCAGAAAAGGATTAGAAATAGCCAAAATGGCTTAAAATTCTTAGAGAAGAGCAAAATTGGTTAGAAACGGCCAAAACCGGCTTAACAATGATGAGAGAAGAGCAAAACTGGGGTAGAAATGCCAAAAATGGCTAAATCTGGAAAAAAGCTTTGTTAGACAAGGCTAGAAATAGACAAATGACTTAAAATGAGTTCGAAGTGAGTAAAAATTGGTTAGAAATGGTCAAAATTGGCTTAAAATGGGTGGAAAATAGGCAAAAATAGTTTAGAAAGGAAAAAGAAAGGCTGAAAATTGGTTAGAAATTGACAAAATTGTTAGAGAAGGAAAAAAATGGCATAAAAGGCGTTGAAAGTGGGCAAAAATGGTTTAGAAAGAGGAAACAATGGCTTTATGAGGGTTAGAGAAGTGCAAAACTGGGGTAGAAATGGACACATGTTTGAAAAAGGGTTAGAGAGGTGCAATACTGTGTTAGGAATGGACACAAATGGTTAAAAAGTGTTAGATTGGTGGAAAATGGGAAGAAATGGGCAAAAATGACTTAAAACGGGTAAGAGCTTAGCTAGACAAGGCAAGAAATAGCCAAAAGAGACATAAAATAACTTAGAAGTGAGTAAAAACAGGTTAGAGAAATGGTCAAAATTGTCTTACAAAGGGTGGGAAATGGACAAAAATTGTTTAGAAAAAGAAAAAAGAAAGGATGAAAATTGGTTAGAAATTGACAAAATTGTTTAGAGAAGGAAAAAAAATGGCATAAAAGGCGTTGAAAGTGGGCAAAAATGGTTTAGAAAGAGGAAACAATGGCTTTATGAGGGTTAGAGAAGTGCAAAACTGGGGTAGAAATGGGACACATGTTGAAAAAGGGTTAGAGAGGTGCAATACTGTGTTAGGAATGGACACAAATGGTTAAAAAGTGTTAGATTGGTGGAAAATGGGAAGAAATGGGCAAAAATGACTTAAAACTGGTAAGAGCTTAGCTAGACAAGGCAAGAAATAGCCAAAAGAGACATAAAATAACTTAGAAGTGAGTAAAAACAGGTTAGTTAGAAATGGTCAAAAACGGCTTAAAAGGGTTGGAAATGAGCAAAAAATGTTTAGAAAAAGAAAAAGAAAGGCTGAAAATTGGTTAGAAATTGACAAAATTGTTTAGAGAAGGAACAAAATGGCATAAAAGGCATTGAAAGTGGGCAAAAATGGTTTAGAAAGAGGAAAACAATGACTTTATGAGGGTTAGAGAAGTGCAAAACTGGGGTAGAAATGGACACAAATGTTTAAAAAGGGTTAGAGAGGTGCAATACTGCATTAGAAATGGACACAAATGGTTACAAAGAGTTAGAGAGGTGAATAACAGTGGTAGAAATGGCCAAAGGCTGCTTGAAGGGGGTTAAAAATAGGTTATAAAGGGTTAGAAATGGTCAAAGATGGGTTAAGAAGGATAGAGAAGCCCAAAAATGGGTTAGATATGGCCAAAATTGGGCCCAGATTTATTAGAGATGTGCAAAAATGAGTTAGAAAATGAAAACTACGGCTTGAAACGGGTTGCAATTGGGCAGAAAAGGATTAGAAATAGCCAAAATTGGCTTTAAAATTCTTAGAGAAGAGCAAAATTGGGTTAGAAACGGCCAAAACGGCTTAACAATGATGAGAGAAGAGCAAAACTGGGGTAGAAATGGCCAAAAATGGCTTAAATCTGGAAAAAAGCTTTGTTAGACAAGGCTAGAAATAGACAAAAATGACTTAAAATGAGTTCGAAGTGAGTAAAAATTGGTTAGAAATGGTCAAAATTGGCTTAAAATGGGAGGGAAAATAGGCAAAAATAGTTTAGAAAAGGAAAAAGAAAGGCTGAAAATTGGTTAGAAATTGACAAAATTTTTAGAGAAGGAAAAAATGGCATAAAAGGTGTTGAAAGTGGGCAAAAATGGTTTAGAAAGAGGAAACAATGGCTTTATGAGGGTTAGAGAAGTGCAAAACTGGGGTAGAAATGGACACATGTTGAAAAAGGGTTAGAGAGGTGCAATACTGTGTTAGGAATGGACACAAATGGTTTAAAAAGTGTTAGATTGGTGGAAAATGGGAAGAAATGGGCAAAAATGACTTAAAACGGGTAAGAGCTTAGCTAGACAAGGCAAGAAATAGCCAAAAGAGACATAAAATAAGTTAGAAGTGAGTAAAAACAGGTTAGAAATGGTCAAAATTGTCTTACAAAGGGTGGGAAATGGACAAAAATTGTTTAGAAAAAAGAAAAAGAAAGGATGAAAATTGGTTAGAAATTGACAAAATTGTTTAGAGAAGGAAAAAAATGGCATAAAAGGCGTTGAAAGTGGGCAAAAATGGTTTAGAAAGAGGAAACAATGGCTTTATGAGGGTTAGAGAAGTGCAAAACTGGGGTAGAAATGGACACATGTTGAAAAAGGGTTAGAGAGGTGCAATACTGTGTTAGGAATGGACACAAATGGTTAAAAAGTGTTAGATTGGTGGAAAATGGGAAGAAAAGAAATGGCAAAATGACTTAAAACTGGTAAGAGCTTAGCTAGACAAGGCAAGAAATAGCCAAAAGAGACATAAAATAACTTAGAAGTGAGTAAAAACAGGTTAGAAATGGTCAAAAACGGCTTAAAATGGGTTGGAAATGAGCAAAAATAGTTTAGAAAAGGAAAAAGAAAGGCTGAAAATTGGTTAGAAATTGACAAAATTGTTTAGAGAAGGAAAAAAATGGCATAAAAGGCTTGAAAGTGGGCAAAAATGGTTTAGAAAGAGGAAACAATGGCTTTATGAGGGTTAGAGAAGTGCAAAACTGGGGTAGAAATGGACACAAATGTTTAAAAAGGGTTAGAGAGGTGCAAAACTGCATTAGAAATGGACACAAATGGTTAAAAAGAGTTAGAGAGGTGAATAACAGTGGTAGAAATGGCCAAAGGCTGCTTGAAGGGGGTTAAAAATAGGTTATAAAGGGTTAGAAATGGTCAAAGATGGGTTAAGAAGGGATAGAGAAGCCCAAAAATGGGTTAGATATGGCCAAAATTGGGCCCAGATTTATTAGAGATGTGCAAAAATGAGTTAGAAAATGAAAACTACGGCTTGAAACGGGTTGCAATTGGGCAGAAAAGGATTAGAAATAGCCAAAATTGGCTTTAAAATTCTTAGAGAAGAGCAAAATTGGGTTAGAAACGGCCAAAACCGGCTTAACAATGATGAGAGAAGAGCAAAACTGGGTAGAAATGGCCAAAAATGGCTTAAATCTGGAAAAAGCTTTGTTAGACAAGGCTAGAAATAGACAAAAATGACTTAAAATGAGTTCGAAGTGAGTAAAAATTGGTTAGAAATGGTCAAAATTGGCTTAAAATGGGAGGGAAAATAGGCAAAAATAGTTTAGAAAAGGAAAAAGAAAGGCTGAAAATTGGTTAGAAATTGACAAAATTGTTTAGAGAAGGAAAAAAATGGCATAAAAGGCGTTGAAAGTGGGCAAAAATGGTTTAGAAAGAGGAAACAATGGCTTTATGAGGGTTAGAGAAGTGCAAAACTGGGGTAGAAATGGACACATGTTGAAAAAGGGTTAGAGAGGTGCAATACTGTGTTAGGAATGGACACAAATGGTTAAAAAGTGTTAGATTGGTGGAAAATGGGAAGAAATGGGCAAAAATGACTTAAAACTGGTAAGAGCTTAGCTAGACAAGGCAAGAAAAGAAATAGCCAAAAGAGACATAAAATAACTTAGAAGTGAGTAAAAACAGGTTAGAAATGGTCAAAAACGGCTTAAAATGGGTTGGAAATGAGCAAAAATAGTTTAGAAAAGAAAAAAGAAAGGCTGAAAATTGGTTAGAAATTGACAAAATTGTTTAGAGAAGGAACAAAATGGCATAAAAGGCATTGAAAGTGGGCAAAAATGGTTTAGAAAGAGGAAACAAGACTTTATGAGGGTTAGAGAAGTGCAAAAACTGGGGTAGAAATGGACACAAATGTTTAAAAAGGGTTAGAGAGGTGCAATACTGCATTAGAAATGGACACAAATGGTTACAAAGAGTTAGAGAGGTGAATAACAGTGGTAGAAATGGCCAAAGGCTGCTTGAAGGGGGTTAAAAATAGGTTATAAAGGGTTAGAAATGGTCAAAGATGGGTTAAGAAGGGATAGAGAAGCCCAAAAATGGGTTAGATATGGCCAAAATTGGGCCCAGATTTATTAGAGATGTGCAAAAATGAGTTAGAAAATGAAAACTACGGCTTGAAACGGGTTGCAATTGGGCAGAAAAGGATTAGAAATAGCCAAAATTGGCTTTAAAATTCTAGTAGAGAAGAGCAAAATTGGGTTAGAAACGGCCAAAACGGCTTAACAATGATGAGAGAAGAGCAAAACTGGGGTAGAAATGGCCAAAAATGGCTTAAATCTGGAAAAAAGCTTTGTTAGACAAGGCTAGAAATAGACAAAAATGACTTAAAATGAGTTCGAAGTGAGTAAAAATTGGTTAGAAATGGTCAAAATTGGCTTAAAATGGGAGGGAAAATAGGCAAAAATAGTTTAGAAAAGGAAAAAGAAAGGCTGAAAATTGGTTAGAAATTGACAAAATTGTTTAGAGAAGGAAAAAAATGGCATAAAAGGTGTTGAAAGTGGGCAAAAATGGTTTAGAAAGAGGAAACAATGGCTTTATGAGGGTTAGAGAAGTGCAAAACTGGGGTAGAAATGGACACATGTTGAAAAAGGGTTAGAGAGGTGCAATACTGTGTTAGGAATGGACACAAATGGTTAAAAAGTGTTAGATTGGTGGAAAATGGGAAGAAATGGGCAAAAATGACTTAAAACTGGTAAGAGCTTAGCTAGACAAGGCAAGAAATAGCCAAAAGAGACATAAAATAAGTTAGAAGTGAGTAAAAACAGGTTAGAAATGGTCAAAATTGTCTTACAAAGGGTGGAAATGGACAAAAATTGTTTAGAAAAAGAAAAAGAAAGGATGAAAATTGGTTAGAAATTGACAAAATTGTTTAGAGAAGGAAAAAAATGGCATAAAAGGCGTTGAAAGTGGGCAAAAATGGTTTAGAAAGAGGAAACAATGGCTTTATGAGGGTTAGAGAAGTGCAAAACTGGGGTAGAAATGGACACATGTGGAAAAAGGGTTAGAGAGGTGCAATACTGTGTTAGGAATGGACACAAATGGTTAAAAAGTGTTAGATTGGTGGAAAATGGGAAGAAATGGGCAAAAATGACTTAAAACTGGTAAGAGTTTAGCTAGACAAGGCAAGAAATAGCCAAAAGAGACATAAAATAACTTAGAAGTGAGTAAAAACAGGTTAGAAATGGTCAAAAACGGCTTAAAAGGGTGGAAATGAGCAAAAATAGTTTAGAAAAGGAAAAAGAAAGGCTGAAAATTGGTTAGAAATGGACAAAATTGTTTAGAGAAGGAACAAAATGGCATAAAAGGCATTGAAAGTGGGCAAAAATGGTTTAGAAAGAGGAAACAATGACTTTATGAGGGTTAGAGAAGTGCAAAACTGGGGTAGAAATGGACACAAATGTTTAAAAAGGGTTAGAGAGGTGCAATACTGCATTAGAAATGGACACAAATGGTTACAAAGAGTTAGAGAGGTGAATAAACAGTGGTAGAAATGGCAAAGGCTGCTTGAAGGGGGTTAAAAATAGGTTATAAAGGGTTAGAAATGGTCAAAGATGGGTTAAGAAGGGATAGAGAAGCCCAAAAATGGGTTAGATATGGCCAAAAATTGGGCCCAGATTTATTAGAGATGTGCAAAAATGAGTTAGAAAATGAAAACTACGGCTTGAAACGGGTTGCAATTGGGCAGAAAAGGATTAGAAATAGCCAAAATTGGCTTTAAAATTCTTAGAGAAGAGCAAAATTGGGTTAGAAACGGCCAAAACCGGCTTAACAATGATGAGAGAAGAGCAAAACTGGGTAGAAATGGCCAAAAATGGCTTAAATCTGGAAAAAAGCTTGTTAGACAAGGCTAGAAATAGACAAAAATGACTTAAAATGAGTTCGAAGTGAGTAAAAATGGTTAGAAATGGTCAAAATTGGCTTAAAATGGGAGGGAAAATAGGCAAAAATAGTTTAGAAAAGGAAAAAGAAAGGCTGAAAATTGGTTAGAAATTGACAAAATTGTTTAGAGAAGGAAAAAAAATGGCATAAAAGGCGTTGAAAGTGGGCAAAAATGGTTTAGAAAGAGGAAACAATGGCTTTATGAGGGTTAGAGAAGTGCAAAACTGGGGTAGAAATGGACACATGTTGAAAAAGGGTTAGAGAGGTGCAATACTGTGTTAGGAATGGACACAAATGGTTAAAAGTGTTAGATGGTGGAAAATGGGAAGAAATGGGCAAAAATGACTTAAAACTGGTAAGAGCTTAGCTAGACAAGGCAAGAAATAGCCAAAAGAGACATAAAATAACTTAGAAGTGAGTAAAAACAGGTTAGAAATGGTCAAAATTGTCTTAAAAGGGTGGGAAATGGACAAAAATTGTTTAGAAAAAGAAAAAAGAAAGGATGAAAATTGGTTAGAAATTGACAAAATTGTTTAGAGAAGGAAAAAAATGGCATAAAAGGCGTTGAAAGTGGGCAAAAATGGTTTAGAAAGAGGAAACAATGGCTTTATGAGGGTTAGAGAAGTGCAAAACTGGGGTAGAAATGGACACATGTTGAAAAAGGGTTAGAGAGGTGCAATACTGTGTTAGAATGGACACAAATGGTTAAAAAGTGTTAGATTGGTGGAAAATGGGAAGAAATGGGCAAAAATGACTTAAAACTGGTAAGAGCTTAGCTAGACAAGGCAAGAAATAGCCAAAAGAGACATAAAATAACTTAGAAGTGAGTAAAAACAGGTTAGAAATGGTCAAAAACGGCTTAAAATGGGTTGGAAATGAGCAAAAATAGTTTAGAAAAGGAAAAAGAAAGGCTGAAAATTGGTTAGAAATTGACAAAATTGTTTAGAGAAGGAAAAAAATGGCATAAAAGGCGTTGAAAGTGGGCAAAAATGGTTTAGAAAGAGGAAACAATGACTTTATGAGGGTTAGAGAAGTGCAAAACTGGGGTAGAAATGGACACATGTTTAAAAAGGGTTAGAGAGGTGCAATACTGCATTAGAAATGGACACAAATGGTTAAAAAGAGTTAGAGAGGTGAATAACAGTGGTAGAAATGGCCAAAGGCTGCTTGAAGGGGGTTAAAAATATAGTTATAAAGGGTTAGAAATGGTCAAAGATGGGTTAAGAAGGGATAGAGAAGCCCAAAAATGGGTTAGATATGGCCAAAATTGGGCCAGATTTATTAGAGATGTGCAAAAATGAGTTAGAAAATGAAAACTACGGCTTGAAACGGGTTGCAATTGGGCAGAAAAGGATTAGAAATAGCCAAAATTGGCTTTAAAATTCTTAGAGAAGAGCAAAATTGGGTTAGAAACGGCCAAAACCGGCTTAACAATGATGAGAGAAGAGCAAAACTGGGGTAGAAATGGCCACAAATGTTTAAATCTGGAAAAAAGCTTTGTTAGACAAGGCTAGAAATAGACAAAAATGACTTAAAATGAGTTCGAAAAGTGAGTGTAAAAATTGGTTAGAAATGGTCAAAATTGGCTTAAAATGGGAGGGAAAATAGGCAAAAATAGTTTAGAAAAGGAAAAAGAAAGGCTGAAAATTGGTTAGAAATTGACAAAATTGTTTAGAGAAGGAAAAAAATGGCATAAAAGGTGTTGAAAGTGGGCAAAAATGGTTTAGAAAGAGGAAACAATGGCTTTATGAGGGTTAGAGAAGTGCAAAACTGGGTAGAAATGGACACATGTTGAAAAAGGGTTAGAGAGGTGCAATACTGTGTTAGGAATGGACACAAATGGTTAAAAAGTGTTAGATTGTGGAAAATGGGAAGAAATGGGCAAAAATGACTTAAAACTGGTAAGAGCTTATCTAGACAAGGCAAGAAATAGACAAAAGAGACATAAAATAAGTTAGAAGTGAGTTAAAACAGGTTAGAAATGGTCAAAATTGTCTTACAAAGGGTGGGAAATGGACAAAAATTGTTTAGAAAAAGAAAAAAGAAAGGATGAAAATTGGTTAGAAATTGACAAAATTGTTTAGAGAAGGAAAAAAATGGCATAAAAGGCGTTGAAAGTGGGCAAAAATGGTTTAGAAAGAGGAAACAATGGCTTTATGAGGGTTAGAGAAGTGCAAAACTGGGGTAGAAATGGACACATGTTGAAAAAGGGTTAGAGAGGTGCAATACTGTGTTAGGAATGGACACAAATGGTTAAAAAGTGTTAGATTGGTGGAAAATGGGAAGAAATGGGCAAAAATGACTTAAAACTGGTAAGAGCTTAGCTAGACAAGGCAAGAAATAGCCAAAAGAGACATAAAATAACTTAGAAGTGAGTAAAAACAGGTTAGAAATGGTCAAAAACGGCTTAAATGGGTTGGAAATGAGCAAAAATAGTTTAGAAAAGGAAAAAAGAAAGGCTGAAAATTGGTTAGAAATTGACAAAATTGTTTAGAGAAGGAACAAAATGGCATAAAAGGCGTTGAAAGTGGGCAAAAATGGTTTAGAAAGAGGAAACAATGACTTTATGAGGGTTAGAGAAGTGCAAAACTGGGGTAGAAATGGACACAAATGTTTAAAAAGGGTTAGAGAGGTGCAATACTGCATTAGAAATGGACACAAATGGTTACAAAGAGTTAGAGAGGTGAATAACAGTGGTAGAAATGGCCAAAGGCTGCTTGAAGGGGGTTAAAAATAGGTTATAAAGGGTTAGAAATGGTCAAAGATGGGTTAAGAAGGGATAGAGAAGCCCAAAAATGGGTTAGATATGGCCAAAATTGGGCCCAGATTTATTAGAGATGTGCAAAAATGAGTTAGAAAATGAAAAATACGGCTTGAAACGGGTTGCAATTGGGCAGAAAAGGATTAGAAATAGCCAAAATTGGCTTTAAAATTCTTAGAGAAGAGCAAAATTGGGTTAGAAACGGCCAAAACCGGCTTAACAATGATGAGAGAAGAGCAAAACTGGGGTAGAAATGGCCAAAAATGGCTTAAATCTGGAAAAAAGCTTTGTTAGACAAGGCTAGAAATAGACAAAAATGACTTAAAATGAGTTCGAAGTGAGTAAAAATTGGTTAGAAATGGTCAAAATTGGCTTAAAATGGGAGGGAAAATAGGCAAAAATAGTTTAGAAAAGGAAAAAGAAAGGCTGAAAATTGGTTAGAAATTGACAAAATTGTTTAGAGAAGGAAAAAAATGGCATAAAAGGCTTGAAAGTGGGCAAAAATGGTTTAGAAAGAGGAAACAATGGCTTTAAGAGGTTTAGAGAAGTGCAAAACTGGGGTAGAAATGGACACATGTTGAAAAAGGGTTAGAGAGGTGCAATACTGTGTTAGGAATGGACACAAATGGTTAAAAAGTGTTAGATTGGTGGAAAATGGGAAGAAATGGGCAAAAATGACTTAAAACTGGTAAGAGCTTAGCTAGACAAGGCAAGAAATAGCCAAAAGAGACATAAAATAACTTAGAAGTGAGTAAAAACAGGTTAGAAATGGTCAAAAATGGCTTAAAAGGGTGGGAAATGACAAAAATAGTTTAGAAAAGGAAAAAGAAAGGATGAAAATTGGTTAGAAATTGACAAAATTGTTTAGAGAAGGAAAAAATGGCATAAAAGGCGTTGAAAGTGGGCAAAAATGGTTTAGAAAGAGGAAACAATGGCTTTATGAGGGTTAGAGAAGTGCAAAACTGGGGTAGAAATGGACACAAATGTTTAAAAAGGGTTAGAGAGGTGCAATACTGCATTAGAAATGGACACAAATGGTTACAAAGAGTTAGAGAGGTGAATAACAGTGGTAGAAATGGCCAAAGGCTGCTTGAAGGGGGTTAAAAATAGGTTATAAAGGGTTAGAAATGGTCAAAGATGGGTTAAGAAGGGATAGAGAAGCCCAAAAATGGGTAGATATGGCCAAAATGGGCCCAGATTTATTAGAGATGTGCAAAAATGAGTTAGAAAATGAAAACTACGGCTTGAAACGGGTTGCAATTGGGCAGAAAAGGATTAGAAATAGCCAAAATTGGCTTTAAAATTCTTAGAGAAGAGCAAAATTGGGTTAGAAACGGCCAAAAACGGCTTAACAATGATGAGAGAAGAGCAAAAACTGGGGTAGAAATGGCCAAAAATGGCTTAAATCTGGAAAAAAGCTTTGTTAGACAAGGCTAGAAATAGACAAAAATGACTTAAAATGAGTTCGAAGTGAGTAAAAATTGGTTAGAAATGGTCAAAATTGGCTTAAAATGGGAGGGAAAATAGGCAAAAATAGTTTAGAAAAGGAAAAAGAAAGGCTGAAAATTGGTTAGAAATTGACAAAATTGTTTAGAGAAGGAAAAAAAATGGCATAAAAGGCGTTGAAAGTGGGCAAAAATGGTTTAGAAAGAGGAAACAATGGCTTTATGAGGGTTAGAGAAGTGCAAAACTGGGGTAGAAATGGACACATGTTGAAAAAGGGTTAGAGAGGTGCAATACTGTGTTAGGAATGGACACAAATGGTTAAAAAGTGTTAGATTGGTGGAAAATGGGAAGAAATGGGCAAAAATGACTTAAACTGGTAAGAGCTTAGCTAGACAAGGCAAGAAATAGCCAAAAGAGACATAAAATAACTTAGAAGTGAGTAAAAACAGGTTAGAAATGGTCAAAATTGTCTTACAAAGGGTGGAAATGGACAAAAATTGTTTAGAAAAAGAAAAAAGAAAGGATGAAAATTGGTTAGAAATTGAAAAATTGTTTAGAGAAGGAAAAAAATGGCATAAAAGGCGTTGAAAGTGGGCAAAAATGGTTTAGAAAGAGGAAACAATGGCTTTATGAGGGTTAGAGAAGTGCAAAACTGGGGTAGAAATGGACACATGTTAAAAAAGGGTTAGAGAGGTGCAATACTGTGTTAGGAATGGACACAAATGGTTAAAAGTGTTAGATGGTGGAAAATGGGAAGAAATGGGCAAAAATGACTTAAAACTGGTAAGAGCTTAGCTAGACAAGGCAAGAAATAGCCAAAGAGACATAAAAAATAACTTAGAAGTGAGTAAAAAACAGGTTAGAAATGGTCAAAAATGGCTTAAAAGGGTTGGGAAATGAGCAAAAAAGTTTTAGAAAAGGAAAAAGAAAGGTGAAAATGGTTGTTAGAAATTGACAAAATTGTTTAGAGAAGGAAACAAAATGGCATAAAAGGCGTTGAAAGTGGGCAAAAATGGTTTAGAAAGAGGAAACAATGGCTTTATGAGGGTTAGAGAAGTGCAAAACTGGGGTAGAAATGGACACAAATGTTTAAAAAGGGTTAGAGAGGTGCAATACTGCATTAGAAATGGACACAAATGGTTAAAAAGAGTTAGAGAGGTGAATAACAGTGGTAGAAATGGCCAAAGGCTGCTTGAAGGGGGTTAAAAATAGGTTATAAAGGGTTAGAAATGGTCAAAGATGGGTTAAGAAGGGATAGAGAAGCCCAAAATGGGTAGATATGGCCAAAATTGGGCCCAGATTTATTAGAGATGTGCAAAAATGAGTTAGAAAATGAAAACTACGGCTTGAAACGGGTTGCAATTGGCAGAAAAGGATTAGAAATAGCCAAAATTGGCTTTAAAATTCTTAGAGAAGAGCAAAATTGGGTTAGAAACGGCCAAAACGGCTTAACAATGATGAGAGAAGAGCAAAAACTGGGGTAGAAATGGCCAAAAATGGCTTAAATCTGGAAAAAAGCTTGTTAGACAAGGCTAGAAATAGACAAAAATGACTTAAAATGAGTTCGAAGTGAGTAAAAATTGGTTAGAAATGGTCAAAATTGGCTTAAAATGGGAGGGAAAATAGGCAAAAATAGTTTAGAAAAGGAAAAAGAAAGGCTGAAAATTGGTTAGAAATTGACAAAATTGTTTAGAGAAGGAAAAAAATGGCATAAAAGGTGTTGAAAGTGGGCAAAAATGGTTTAGAAAGAGGAAACAATGGCTTTATGAGGGTTAGAGAAGTGCAAAACTGGGGTAGAAATGGACACATGTTGAAAAAGGGTTAGAGAGGTGCAATACTGTGTTAGGAATGGACACAAATGGTTAAAAAGTGTTAGATTGGTGGAAAATGGGAAGAAATGGGCAAAAATGACTTAAAACTGGTAAGAGCTTAGCTAGACAAGGCAAGAAATAGCAAAAGAGACATAAAATAAGTTAGAAGTGAGTAAAAACAGGTTAGAAATGGTCAAAACGGCTTAAAAGGGTTGGAAATGAGCAAAAATAGTTTAGAAAAGGAAAAAGAAAGGCTGAAAATTGGTTAGAAATTGACAAAATTGTTTAGAGAAGGAAAAAAATGGCATAAAAGGCATTGAAAGTGGGCAAAAATGGTTTAGAAAGAGGAAACAATGACTTTATGAGGGTTAGAGAAGTGCAAAAATGGGGTAGAAATGGACACAAATGTTTAAAAAGGGTTAGAGTTAGAGAGGTGCAATACTGCATTAGAAATGGACACAAATGGTTAAAAGAGTTAGAGAGGGAATAACAGTGGTAGAAATGGCCAAAGGCTGCTTGAAGGGGGTTAAAATAGGTTATAAAGGGTTAGAAATGGTCAAAGATGGGTTAAGAAGGGATAGAGAAGCCCAAAAATGGGTTAGATATGGCCAAAATTGGGCCCAGATTTATTAGAGATGTGCAAAAATGAGTTAGAAAATGAAAACTACGGCTTGAAACGGGTTGCAATTGGGCAGAAAGGATTAGAAATAGCCAAAATTGGCTTTAAAATTCTTAGAGAAGAGCAAAATTGGGTTAGAGAAACGGCCAAAACCGGCTTAACAATGATGAGAGAAGAGCAAAACTGGGGTAGAAATGGCCAAAAATGGCTTAAATCTGGAAAAAAGCTTTGTTAGACAAGGCTAGAAATAGACAAAAATGACTTAAAATGAGTTCGAAGTGAGTAAAAATTGGTTAGAAATGGTCAAAATTGGCTTAAAATGGGAGGGAAAATAGGCAAAAATAGTTTAGAAAAGGAAAAAGAAAGGCTGAAAATTGGTTAGAAATTGACAAAATTGTTTAGAGAAGGAAAAAAAATGGCATAAAAGGCGTTGAAAGTGGGCAAAAATGGTTTAGAAAGAGGAAACAATGGCTTTATGAGGGTTAGAGAAGTGCAAAACTGGGGTAGAAATGGACACATGTTGAAAAAGGGTTAGAGAGGTGCAATACTGTGTTAGGAATGGACACAAATGGTTAAAAGTGTTAGATGGTGGAAAATGGGAAGAAATGGGCAAAAATGACTTAAAACTGGTAAGAGCTTAGCTAGACAAGGCAAGAAATAGCCAAAAGAGACATAAAATAAGTAGAAGTGAGTAAAAACAGGTTAGAAATGGTCAAAATTGTCTTACAAAGGGTGGGAAATGGACAAAAATTGTTTAGAAAAAGAAAAAAGAAAGGATGAAAATTGGTTAGAAATTGACAAAATTGTTTAGAGAAGGAAAAAAATGGCATAAAAGGCGTTGAAAGTGGGCAAAAATGGTTTAGAAAGAGGAAACAATGGCTTTATGAGGGTTAGAGAAGTGCAAAACTGGGGTAGAAATGGACACATGTTGAAAAAGGGTTAGAGAGGTGCAATACTGTGTTAGGAATGGACACAAATGGTTAAAAAGTGTTAGATTGGTGGAAAATGGGAAGAAATGGGCAAAAATGACTTAAAACTGGTAAGAGCTTAGCTAGACAAGGCAAGAAATAGCCAAAAGAGACATAAAAAAACTTAGAAGTGAGTAAAAACAGGTTAGAAATGGTCAAAAACGGCTTAAAATGGTTGGAAATGAGCAAAAATAGTTTAGAAAAAAGAAAAAAGAAAGGCTGAAAATTGGTTAGAAATTGACAAAATTGTTTAGAGAAGGAACAAAATGGCATAAAAGGCATTGAAAGTGGGCAAAAAATGGTTTAGAAAGAGGAAACAATGACTTTATGAGGGTTAGAGAAGTGCAAAACTGGGGTAGAAATGGACACAAATGTTTAAAAGGGTTAGAGAGGTGCAATACTGCATTAGAAATGGACACAAATGGTTACAAAGAGTTAGAGAGGTGAATAACAGTGGTAGAAATGGCCAAAGGCTGCTTGAAGGGGGTTAAAAATAGGTTATAAAGGGTTAGAAATGGTCAAAGATGGGTTAAGAAGGGATAGAGAAGCCCAAAAATGGGTTAGATATGGCCAAAATTGGGCCCAGATTTATTAGAGATGTGCAAAAATGAGTTAGAAAATGAAAACTACGGCTTGAAACGGGTTGCAATTGGGCAGAAAAGGATTAGAAATAGCCAAAATTGGCTTTAAAATTCTTAGAGAAGAGCAAAATTGGGTTAGAAACGGCCAAAACCGGCTTAACAATGATGAGAGAAGAGCAAAACTGGGGTAGAAATGGCCAAAAATGGCTTAAATCTGGAAAAAAGCTTTGTTAGACAAGGCTAGAAATAGACAAAAATGACTTAAAATGAGTTCGAAGTGAGTAAAAATTGGTTAGAAATGGTCAAAATTGGCTTAAAATGGGAGGGAAAATAGGCAAAAATAGTTTAGAAAAGGAAAGAAAGGCTGAAAATTGGTTAGAAATTGACAAAATTGTTTAGAGAAGGAAAAAAATGGCATAAAAGGTGTTGAAAGTGGGCAAAAATGGTTTAGAAAGAGGAAACAATGGCTTTATGAGGGTTAGAGAAGTGCAAAACTGGGGTAGAAATGGACACATGTTGAAAAAGGGTTAGAGAGGTGCAATACTGTGTTAGGAATGGACACAAATGGTTAAAAAGTGTTAGATTGGTGGAAAATGGGAAGAAATGGGCAAAAATGACTTAAAACGGGTAAGAGCTTAGCTAGACAAGGCAAGAAATAGCCAAAAGAGACATAAAATAAGTTAGAAGTGAGTAAAAACAGGTTAGAAATGGTCAAAATTGTCTTACAAAGGGTGGGAAATGGACAAAAATTGTTTAGAAAAAGAAAAAAGAAAGGATGAAAATTGGTTAGAAATTGACAAAATTGTTTAGAGAAAAAAAAAAAATGGCATAAAAGGCGTTGAAAGTGGGCAAAAATGGTTTAGAAAGAGGAAACAATGGCTTTATGAGGGTTAGAGAAGTGCAAAACTGGGGTAGAAATGGACACATGTTGAAAAAGGGTTAGAGAGGTGCAATACTGTGTTAGGAATGGACACAAATGGTTAAAAAGTGTTAGATTGGTGGAAAATGGGAAGAAATGGGCAAAAATGACTTAAAACTGGTAAGAGTTTAGCTAGACAAGGCAAGAAATAGCCAAAAGAGACATAAAATAACTTAGAAGTGAGTAAAAACAGGTTAGAAATGGTCAAAACGGCTTAAAATGGGTGGAAATGAGCAAAAATAGTTTAGAAAAGGAAAAAGAAAGGCTGAAAATTGGTTAGAAATTGACAAAATTGTTTAGAGAAGGAACAAAATGGCATAAAAGGCATTGAAAGTGGGCAAAAATGGTTTAGAAAGAGGAAACAATGACTTTATGAGGGTTAGAGAAGTGCAAAACTGGGGTAGAAATGGACACAAATGTTTAAAAAGGGTTAGAGAGGTGCAATACTGCATTAGAAATGGACACAAATGGTTACAAAGAGTTAGAGAGGTGAATAACAGTGGTAGAAATGGCCAAAGGCTGCTTGAAGGGGGTTAAAATAGGTTATAAAGGGTTAGAAATGGTCAAAGATGGTTAAGAAGGGATAGAGAAGCCCAAAAATGGGTTAGATATGGCCAAAATTGGGCCCAGATTTATTAGAGATGTGCAAAAATGAGTTAGAAAATGAAAACTACGGCTTGAAACGGGTTGCAATTGGGCAGAAAAGGATTAGAAATAGCCAAAATTGGCTTTAAATTCTTAGAGAAGAGCAAAAAGGGTTAGAAACGGCCAAAAACGGCTTAACAATGATGAGAGAAGAGCAAAACTGGGGTAGAAATGGCCAAAAATGGCTTAAATCTGGAAAAAAGCTTTGTTAGACAAGGCTAGAAATAGACAAAAATGACTTAAAATGAGTTCGAAGTGAGTAAAAATTGGTTAGAAATGGTCAAAATTGGCTTAAAATGGGAGGGAAAATAGGCAAAAATAGTTTAGAAAAGGAAAAAGAAAGCTGAAAATTGGTTAGAAATTGACAAAATTGTTTAGAGAAGGAAAAAAATGGCATAAAAGGTGTTGAAAGTGGGCAAAAATGGTTTAGAAAGAGGAAACAATGGCTTTATGAGGGTTAGAGAAGTGCAAAACTGGGGTAGAAATGGACACATGTTGAAAAAGGGTTAGAGAGGTGCAATACTGTGTTAGGAATGGACACAAATGGTTAAAAAGTGTTAGATTGGTGGAAAATGGGAAGAAATGGGCAAAAATGACTTAAAACTGGTAAGAGCTTAGCTAGACAAGGCAAGAAATAGCCAAAAGAGACATAAAATAACTTAGAAGTGAGTAAAAACAGGTTAGAAATGGTCAAAAATGGCTTAAAATGGTTGGAAATGAGCAAAAATAGTTTAGAAAAGGAAAAAGAAAGGCTGAAAATTGGTTAGAAATTGACAAAATTGTTTAGAGAAGGAACAAAATGGCATAAAAGGCGTTGAAAGTGGGCAAAAATGGTTTAGAAAGAGGAAACAATGACTTTATGAGGGTTAGAGAAGTGCAAAACTGGGGTAGAAATGGACACATGTTTAAAAAGGGTTAGAGAGGTGCAATACTGTGTTAGGAATGGACACAAATGGTTAAAAAGTGTTAGATTGGTGGAAAATGGGAAGAAATGGGCAAAAATGACTTAAAACGGGTAAGAGCTTAGCTAGACAAGGCAAGAAATAGCCAAAAGAGACATAAAATAAGTTAGAAGTGAGTAAAAACAGGTTAGAAATGGTCAAAATTGTCTTAAAAGGGTGGGAAATGGACAAAAATTGTTTAGAAAAAGAAAAAAGAAAGGATGAAAATTGGTTAGAAATTGACAAAATTGTTTAGAGAAGGAAAAAAATGGCATAAAAGGCGTTGAAAGTGGGCAAAAATGGTTTAGAAAGAGGAAACAATGGCTTTATGAGGGTTAGAGAAGTGCAAAACTGGGGTAGAAATGGACACATGTTGAAAAAGGGTTAGAGAGGTGCAATACTGTGTTAGGAATGGACACAAATGGTTAAAAAGTGTTAGATGGTGGAAAATGGAAGAAATGGGCAAAAATGACTTAAAACTGGTAAGAGCTTAGCTAGACAAGGCAAGAAATAGCCAAAAGAGACATAAAATAACTTAGAAGTGAGTAAAAACAGGTTAGAAATGGTCAAAAACGGCTTAAAATGGGTTGGAAATGAGCAAAAATAGTTTAGAAAAGGAAAAAGAAAGGCTGAAAATTGGTTAGAAATTGACAAAATTGTTTAGAGAAGGAAAAAAAATGGCATAAAAGGCGTTGTTGAAAGTGGGCAAAAATGGTTTAGAAAGAGGAAACAATGGCTTTATGAGGGTTAGAGAAGTGCAAAACTGGGGTAGAAATGGACACATGTTGAAAAAGGGTTAGAGAGGTGCAATACTGTGTTAGGAATGGACACAAATGGTTAAAAAGTGTTAGATTGGTGGAAAATGGGAAGAAATGGGCAAAAATGACTTAAAACTGGTAAGAGTTTAGCTAGACAAGGCAAGAAATAGCCAAAAGAGACATAAAATAACTTAGAAGTGAGTAAAAACAGGTTAGAAATGGTCAAAAACGGCTTAAAATGGGTTGGAAATGAGCAAAAATAGTTTAGAAAAGAAAAAAGAAAGGCTGAAAATTGGTTAGAAATTGACAAAATTGTTTAGAGAAGGAAAAAAATGGCATAAAAGGCATTGAAAGTGGGCAAAAATGGTTTAGAAAGAGGAAACAATGACTTTATGAGGGTTAGAGAAGTGCAAAACTGGGGTAGAAATGGACACAAATGTTAAAAAAGGGTTAGAGAGGTGCAATACTGCATTAGAAATGGACACAAATGGTTACAAAGAGTTAGAGAGGTGAATAACAGTGGTAGAAATGGCCAAAGGCTGCTTGAAGGGGGTTAAAAATAGGTTATAAAGGGTTAGAAATGGTCAAAGATGGGTTAAGAAGGGATAGAGAAGCCCAAAAATGGGTTAGATATGGCCAAAATTGGGCCCAGATTTATTAGAGATGTGCAAAAATGAGTTAGAAAATGAAAACTACGGCTTGAAACGGGTTGCAATTGGGCAGAAAAGGATTAGAAATAGCCAAAATTGGCTTTAAAATTCTTAGAGAAGAGCAAAATTGGGTTAGAAACGGCCAAAACCGGCTTAACAATGATGAGAGAAGAGCAAAACTGGGGTAGAAATGGCCAAAAATGGCTTAAAACTGGAAAAAAGCTTTGTTAGACAAGGCTAGAAATAGACAAAAGAGACATAAAATGAGTTCGAAGTGAGTAAAAACAGGTTAGAAATGGTCAAAATTGGCTTAAAAAGGGAGGGAAATGGACAAAAATAGTTTAGAAAAAGAAAAAAGAAAGGCTGAAAATTGGTTAGAAATTGACAAAATTGTTTAGAGAAGGAAAAAAATGGCATAAAAGGCGTTGAAAGTGGGCAAAAATGGTTTAGAAAGAGGAAACAATGGCTTTATGAGGGTTAGAGAAGTGCAAAACTGGGGTAGAAATGGACACATGTTGAAAAAGGGTTAGAGAGGTGCAATACTGTGTTAGGAATGGACACAAATGGTTAAAAAGTGTTAGATTGGTGGAAAATGGGAAGAAATGGGCAAAAATGACTTAAAACTGGTAAGAGCTTAGCTAGACAAGGCAAGAAATAGCCAAAAGAGACATAAAATAACTTAGAAGTGAGTAAAAACAGGTTAGAAATGGTCAAAAACGGCTTAAAATGGGTTGGAAATGAGCAAAAATAGTTTAGAAAAGGAAAAAGAAAGGCTGAAAATTGGTTAGAAATTGACAAAATTGTTTAGAGAAGGAACAAAATGGCATAAAAGGCATTGAAAGTGGGCAAAAATGGTTTAGAAAGAGGAAACAATGACTTTATGAGGGTTAGAGAAGTGCAAAACTGGGGTAGAAATGGACACAAATGTTTAAAAAGGGTTAGAGAGGTGCAATACTGCATTAGAAATGGACACAAATGGTTACAAAGAGTTAGAGAGGTGAATAACAGTGGTAGAAATGGCCAAAGGCTGCTTGAAGGGGGTTAAAAATAGGTTATAAAGGGTTAGAAATGGTCAAAGATGGGTTAAGAAGGGATAGAGAAGCCCAAAAATGGGTTAGATATGGCCAAAATTGGGCCCAGATTTATTAGAGATGTGCAAAAATGAGTTAGAAAATGAAAACTACGGCTTGAAACGGGTTGCAATTGGGCAGAAAAGGATTAGAAATAGCCAAAATGGCTTTAAAATTCTTAGAGAAGAGCAAAATTGGGTTAGAAACGGCCAAAACCGGCTTAACAATGATGAGAGAAGAGCAAAACTGGGGTAGAAATGGCCAAAAATGGCTTAAATCTGGAAAAAAGCTTTGTTAGACAAGGCTAGAAATAGACAAAAATGACTTAAAATGAGTTCGAAGTGTGTAAAAATGGTTAGAAATGGTCAAAATTGGCTTAAAATGGGAGGGAAAATAGGCAAAAATAGTTAGAAAAGGAAAAAGAAAGGCTGAAAATTGGTTAGAAATTGACAAAATTGTTTAGAGAAGGAAAAAAATGGCATAAAAGGGTTGAAAGTGGGCAAAAATGGTTTAGAAAGAGGAAACAATGGCTTTATGAGGGTTAGAGAAGTGCAAAACTGGGGTAGAAATGGACACATGTTGAAAAAGGGTTAGAGAGGTGCAATACTGTGTTAGGAATGGACACAAATGGTTAAAAAGTGTTAGATTGGTGGAAAATGGGAAGAAATGGGCAAAAATGACTTAAAACTGGTAAGAGCTTAGCTAGACAAGGCAAGAAATAGCCAAAAGAGACATAAAATAAGTTAGAAGTGAGTAAAAACAGGTTAGAAATGGTCAAAATTGTCTTACAAAGGGTAGAAATGGACAAAAATGTTTAGAAAAAGAAAAAGAAAGGATGAAAATTGGTTAGAAATTGACAAAATTGTTTAGAGAAGGAAAAAAATGGCATAAAAGGCGTTGAAAGTGGGCAAAAATGGTTTAGAAAGAGGAAACAATGGCTTTATGAGGGTTAGAGAAGTGCAAAACTGGGGTAGAAATGGACACATGTTGAAAAAGGGTTAGAGAGGTGCAATACTGTGTTAGGAATGGACACAAATGGTTAAAAAGTGTTAGATTGGTGGAAAATGGGAAGAAATGGGCAAAAATGACTTAAAACTGGTAAGAGCTTAGCTAGACAAGGCAAGAAATAGCCAAAAGAGACATAAAATAACTTAGAAGTGAGTAAAAACAGGTTAGAAATGGTCAAAAATGGCTTAAAAGGGTTGGAAATGGACAAAAATAGTTTAGAAAAGGAAAAAGAAAGGCTGAAAATTGGTTAGAAATTGACAAAATTGTTTAGAGAAGGAACAAAATGGCATAAAAGGTGTTGAAAGTGGGCAAAAATGGTTTAGAAAGAGGAAACAATGGCTTTATGAGGGTTAGAGAAGTGCAAAACTGGGGTAGAAATGGACACATGTTGAAAAAGGGTTAGAGAGGTGCAATACTGTGTTAGGAATGGACACAAATGGTTAAAAAGTGTTAGATTGGTGGAAAATGGGAAGAAATGGGCAAAAATGACTTAAAACTGGTAAGAGCTTAGCTAGACAAGGCAAGAAATAGCCAAAAGAGACATAAAATAACTTAGAAGTGAGTAAAAACAGGTTAGAAATGGTCAAAATTGGCTTAAAAGGGTTGGAAATGACAAAAATAGTTTAGAAAAAGAAAAAAGAAAGGCTGAAAATTGGTTAGAAATTGACAAAATTGTTTAGAGAAGGAAAAAAAATGGCATAAAAGGCATTGAAAGTGGGCAAAAATGGTTTAGAAAGAGGAAACAATGACTTTATGAGGGTTAGAGAAGTGCAAAACTGGGGTAGAAATGGACACAAATGTTTAAAAAGGGTTAGAGAGGTGCAATACTGCATTAGAAATGGACACAAATGGTTACAAAGAGTTAGAGAGGTGAATAACAGTGGTAGAAATGGCCAAAGGCTGCTTGAAGGGGGTTAAAAATAGGTTATAAAGGTTAGAAATGGTCAAAGATGGGTTAAGAAGGGATAGAGAAGCCCAAAAATGGGTTAGATATGGCCAAAATTGGGCCCAGATTTATTAGAGATGTGCAAAAATGAGTTAGAAAATGAAAACTACGGCTTGAAACGGGTTGCAATTGGGCAGAAAAGGATTAGAAATAGCCAAAATTGGCTTTAAAATTCTTAGAGAAGAGCAAAATTGGGTTAGAAACGGCCAAAACCGGCTTAACAATGATGAGAGAAGAGCAAAACTGGGGTAGAAATGGCCAAAAATGGCTTAAATCTGGAAAAAAGCTTTGTTAGACAAGGCTAGAAATAGACAAAAATGACTTAAAATGAGTTCGAAGTGAGTAAAAATTGGTTAGAAATGGTCAAAATTGGCTTAAAATGGGAGGGAAAATAGGCAAAAATAGTTTAGAAAAGGAAAAGAAAGGCTGAAAATTGGTTAGAAATTGACAAAATTGTTTAGAGAAGGAAAAAAATGGCATAAAAGGCGTTGAAAGTGGGCAAAAATGGTTTAGAAAGAGGAAACAATGGCTTTATGAGGGTTAGAGAAGTGCAAAACTGGGGTAGAAATGGACACATGTTGAAAAAGGGTTAGAGAGGTGCAATACTGTGTTAGGAATGGACACAAATGGTTAAAAAGTGTTAGATTGGTGGAAAATGGGAAGAAATGGGCAAAAATGACTTAAAACTGGTAAGAGCTTAGCTAGACAAGGCAAGAAATAGCCAAAAGAGACATAAAATAAGTTAGAAGTGAGTAAAAACAGGTTAGAAATGGTCAAAATTGTCTTACAAAGGGTGGGAAATGGACAAAAATGTTTAGAAAAAGAAAAAAGAAAGGATGAAAATTGGTTAGAAATTGACAAAATTGTTTAGAGAAGGAAAAAAATGGCATAAAAGGCGTTGAAAGTGGGCAAAAATGGTTTAGAAAGAGGAAACAATGGCTTTATGAGGGTTAGAGAAGTGCAAAACTGGGGTAGAAATGGACACATGTTGAAAAAGGGTTAGAGAGGTGCAATACTGTGTTAGGAATGGACACAAATGGTTAAAAAGTGTTAGATTGGTGGAAAATGGGAAGAAATGGGCAAAAATGACTTAAAACTGGTAAGAGTTTAGCTAGACAAGGCAAGAAATAGCCAAAAGAGACATAAAATAACTTAGAAGTGAGTAAAAACAGGTTAGAAATGGTCAAAAACGGCTTAAAATGGGTGGAAATGAGCAAAAATAGTTTAGAAAAGGAAAAAGAAAGGCTGAAAATTGGTTAGAAATTGACAAAATTGTTTAGAGAAGGAACAAAATGGCATAAAAGGCATTGAAAGTGGGCAAAAATGGTTTAGAAAGAGGAAACAATGACTTTATGAGGGTTAGAGAAGTGCAAAACTGGGGTAGAAATGGACACATGTTGAAAAAGGGTTAGAGAGGTGCAATACTGTGTTAGGAATGGACACAAATGGTTAAAAAGTGTTAGATGGTGGAAAATGGGAAGAAATGGGCAAAAATGACTTAAAACGGGTAAGAGCTTAGCTAGACAAGGCAAGAAATAGCCAAAAGAGACATAAAATACTTAGAAGTGAGTAAAAACAGGTTAGAAATGGTCAAAAACGGCTTAAAAGGGTGGGAAATGGACAAAAATAGTTTAGAAAAAGAAAAAAGAAAGGCTGAAAATTGGTTAGAAATTGACAAAATTGTTTAGAGAAGGAAAAAAAATGGCATAAAAGGCGTTGAAAGTGGGCAAAAATGGTTTAGAAAGAGGAAACAATGACTTTATGAGGGTTAGAGAAGTGCAAAACTGGGGTAGAAATGGACACAAATGTTTAAAAAGGGTTAGAGAGGTGCAATACTGCATTAGAAATGGACACAAATGGTTACAAAGAGTTAGAGAGGTGAATAACAGTGGTAGAAATGGCCAAAGGCTGCTTGAAGGGGGTTAAAAATAGGTTATAAAGGGTTAGAAATGGTCAAAGATGGGTTAAGAAGGGATAGAGAAGCCCAAAAATGGGTTAGATATGGCCAAAATTGGGCCCAGATTTATTAGAGATGTGCAAAAATGAGTTAGAAAATGAAAACTACGGCTTGAAACGGGTTGCAATTGGGCAGAAAAGGATTAGAAATAGCCAAAATTGGCTTTAAAATTCTTAGAGAAGAGCAAAATTGGGTTAGAAACGGCCAAAACCGGCTTAACAATGATGAGAAGAGCAAAACTGGGGTAGAAATGGCCAAAAATGGCTTAAATCTGGAAAAAAGCTTTGTTAGACAAGGCTAGAAATAGACAAAAATGACTTAAAATGAGTTCGAAGTGAGTAAAAATTGGTTAGAAATGGTCAAAATTGGCTTAAAATGGGAGGGAAAATAGGCAAAAATAGTTTAGAAAAGGAAAAAGAAAGGCTGAAAATTGGTTAGAAATTGACAAAATTGTTTAGAGAAGGAAAAAAATGGCATAAAAGGCGTTGAAAGTGGGCAAAAATGGTTTAGAAAGAGGAAACAATGGCTTTATGAGGGTTAGAGAAGTGCAAAACTGGGGTAGAAATGGACACATGTTGAAAAAGGGTTAGAGAGGTGCAATACTGTGTTAGGAATGGACACAAATGGTTAAAAAGTGTTAGATTGGTGGAAAATGGGAAGAAATGGGCAAAAATGACTTAAAACTGGTAAGAGCTTAGCTAGACAAGGCAAGAAATAGCCAAAAGAGACATAAAATAACTTAGAAGTGAGTAAAAACAGGTTAGAAATGGTCAAAATTGTCTTACAAAGGGTGGGAAATGGACAAAAATTGTTTAGAAAAAGAAAAAAGAAAGGATGAAAATTGGTTAGAAATTGACAAAATTGTTTAGAGAAGGAAAAAAATGGCATAAAAGGCGTTGAAAGTGGGCAAAAATGGTTTAGAAAGAGGAAACAATGGCTTTATGAGGGTTAGAGAAGTGCAAAACTGGGGTAGAAATGGACACATGTTGAAAAAGGGTTAGAGAGGTGCAATACTGTGTTAGGAATGGACACAAATGGTTAAAAAGTGTTAGATTGGTGGAAAATGGGAAGAAATGGCAAAAATGACTTAAAACTGGTAAGAGTTTAGCTAGACAAGGCAAGAAATAGCCAAAAGAGACATAAAATAACTTAGAAGTGAGTAAAATCAGGTTAGAAATGGTCAAAAACGGCTTAAAATGGGTTGGAAATGAGCAATAATAGTTTAGAAAAGGAAAAAGAAAGGCTGAAAATTGGTTAGAAATTGACAAAATTGTTTAGAGAAGGAACAAAATGGCATAAAAGGCATTGAAAGTGGGCAAAAATGGTTTAGAAAGAGGAAACAATGACTTTATGAGGGTTAGAGAAGTGCAAAACTGGGGTAGAAATGGACACAAATGTTTAAAAAGGGTTAGAGAGGTGCAATACTGCATTAGAAATGGACACAAATGGTTACAAAGAGTTAGAGAGGTGAATAACAGTGGTAGAAATGGCCAAAGGCTGCTTGAAGGGGGTTAAAAATAGGTTATAAAGGGTTAGAAATGGTCAAAGATGGGTTAAGAAGGGATAGAGAAGCCCAAAAATGGGTTAGATATGGCCAAAATTGGGCCCAGATTTATTAGAGATGTGCAAAAATGAGTTAGAAAATGAAAACTACGGCTTGAAACGGGTTGCAATTGGGCAGAAAAGGATTAGAAATAGCCAAAATTGGCTTTAAAATTCTTAGAGAAGAGCAAAATTGGGTTAGAAACGGCCAAAACCGGCTTAACAATGATGAGAGAAGAGCAAAACTGGGGTAGAAATGGCCAAAAATGGCTTAAATCTGGAAAAAAGCTTTGTTAGACAAGGCTAGAAATAGACAAAAATGACTTAAAATGAGTTCGAAGTGTGTAAAATTGGTTAGAAATGGTCAAAATTGGCTTAAAATGGGAGGGAAAATAGGCAAAAATAGTTTAGACAAGGAAAAAGAAAGGCTGAAAATTGGTTAGAAATTGACAAAATTGTTTAGAGAAGGAAAAAAATGGCATAAAAGGCGTTGAAAGTGGGCAAAAATGGTTTAGAAAGAGGAAACAATGGCTTTATGAGGGTTAGAGAAGTGCAAAACTGGGGTAGAAATGGACACATGTTGAAAAAGGGTTAGAGAGGTGCAATACTGTGTTAGGAATGGACACAAATGGTTAAAAAGTGTTAGATTGGTGGAAAATGGGAAGAAATGGGCAAAAATGACTTAAAACTGGTAAGAGTTTAGCTAGACAAGGCAAGAAATAGCCAAAAGAGACATAAAATAACTTAGAAGTGAGTAAAAACAGGTTAGAAATGGTCAAAAACGGCTTAAAATGGGTTGGAAATGAGCAAAAATAGTTTAGAAAAGGAAAAAGAAAGGCTGAAAATTGGTTAGAAATTGACAAAATTGTTTAGAGAAGGAACAAAATGGCATAAAAGGCATTGAAAGTGGGCAAAAATGGTTTAGAAAGAGGAAACAATGACTTTATGAGGGTTAGAGAAGTGCAAAACTGGGGTAGAAATGGACACAAATGTTTAAAAAGGGTTAGAGAGGTGCAATACTGCATTAGAAATGGACACAAATGGTTACAAAGAGTTAGAGAGGTGAATAACAGTGGTAGAAATGGCCAAAGGCTGCTTGAAGGGGGTTAAAAATAGGTTATAAAGGGTTAGAAATGGTCAAAGATGGGTTAAGAAGGGATAGAGAAGCCCAAAAATGGGTTAGATATGGCCAAAATTGGGCCCAGATTTATTAGAGATGTGCAAAAATGAGTTAGAAAATGAAAACTACGGCTTGAAACGGGTTGCAATTGGGCAGAAAAGGATTAGAAATAGCCAAAATTGGCTTTAAAATTCTTAGAGAAGAGCAAAATTGGGTTAGAAACGGCCAAAACCGGCTTAACAATGATGAGAGAAGAGCAAAACTGGGGTAGAAATGGCCAAAAATGGCTTAAATCTGGAAAAAAGCTTTGTTAGACAAGGCTAGAAATAGACAAAAATGACTTAAAATGAGTTCGAAGTGAGTAAAAATTGGTTAGAAATGGTCAAAATTGGCTTAAAATGGGAGGGAAAATAGGCAAAAATAGTTTAGAAAAGGAAAAAGAAAGGCTGAAAATTGGTTAGAAATTGACAAAATTGTTTAGAGAAGGAAAAAAATGGCATAAAAGGTGTTGAAAGTGGGCAAAAATGGTTTAGAAAGAGGAAACAATGGCTTTATGAGGGTTAGAGAAGTGCAAAACTGGGGTAGAAATGGACACATGTTGAAAAAGGGTTAGAGAGGTGCAATACTGTGTTAGGAATGGACACAAATGGTTAAAAAGTGTTAGATTGGTGGAAAATGGGAAGAAATGGGCAAAAATGACTTAAAACGGGTAAGAGCTTAGCTAGACAAGGCAAGAAATAGCCAAAAGAGACATAAAATAAGTTAGAAGTGAGTAAAAACAGGTTAGAAATGGTCAAAATTGTCTTACAAAGGGTGGGAAATGGACAAAAATTGTTTAGAAAAAGAAAAAAGAAAGGATGAAAATTGGTTAGAAATTGACAAAATTGTTTAGAGAAGGAAAAAAATGGCATAAAAGGCGTTGAAAGTGGGCAAAAATGGTTTAGAAAGAGGAAACAATGGCTTTATGAGGGTTAGAGAAGTGCAAAACTGGGGTAGAAATGGACACATGTTGAAAAAGGGTTAGAGAGGTGCAATACTGTGTTAGGAATGGACACAAATGGTTAAAAAGTGTTAGATTGGTGGAAAATGGGAAGAAATGGGCAAAAATGACTTAAAACTGGTAAGAGTTTAGCTAGACAAGGCAAGAAATAGCCAAAAGAGACATAAAATAACTTAGAAGTGAGTAAAAACAGGTTAGAAATGGTCAAAAACGGCTTAAAATGGGTTGGAAATGAGCAAAAATAGTTTAGAAAAGGAAAAAGAAAGGCTGAAAATTGGTTAGAAATTGACAAAATTGTTTAGAGAAGGAACAAAATGGCATAAAAGGCATTGAAAGTGGGCAAAAATGGTTTAGAAAGAGGAAACAATGACTTTATGAGGGTTAGAGAAGTGCAAAACTGGGGTAGAAATGGACACAAATGTTTAAAAAGGGTTAGAGAGGTGCAATACTGCATTAGAAATGGACACAAATGGTTACAAAGAGTTAGAGAGGTGAATAACAGTGGTAGAAATGGCCAAAGGCTGCTTGAAGGGGGTTAAAAATAGGTTATAAAGGGTTAGAAATGGTCAAAGATGGGTTAAGAAGGGATAGAGAAGCCCAAAAATGGGTTAGATATGGCCAAAATTGGGCCCAGATTTATTAGAGATGTGCAAAAATGAGTTAGAAAATGAAAACTACGGCTTGAAACGGGTTGCAATTGGGCAGAAAAGGATTAGAAATAGCCAAAATTGGCTTTAAAATTCTTAGAGAAGAGCAAAATTGGGTTAGAAACGGCCAAAACCGGCTTAACAATGATGAGAGAAGAGCAAAACTGGGGTAGAAATGGCCAAAAATGGCTTAAATCTGGAAAAAAGCTTTGTTAGACAAGGCTAGAAATAGACAAAAATGACTTAAAATGAGTTCGAAGTGAGTAAAAATTGGTTAGAAATGGTCAAAATTGGCTTAAAATGGGAGGGAAAATAGGCAAAAATAGTTTAGAAAAGGAAAAAGAAAGGCTGAAAATTGGTTAGAAATTGACAAAATTGTTTAGAGAAGGAAAAAAATGGCATAAAAGGCGTTGAAAGTGGGCAAAAATGGTTTAGAAAGAGGAAACAATGGCTTTATGAGGGTTAGAGAAGTGCAAAACTGGGGTAGAAATGGACACATGTTGAAAAAGGGTTAGAGAGGTGCAATACTGTGTTAGGAATGGACACAAATGGTTAAAAAGTGTTAGATTGGTGGAAAATGGGAAGAAATGGGCAAAAATGACTTAAAACTGGTAAGAGCTTAGCTAGACAAGGCAAGAAATAGCCAAAAGAGACATAAAATAACTTAGAAGTGAGTAAAAACAGGTTAGAAATGGTCAAAAATGGCTTAAAATGGGTTGGAAATGAGCAAAAATAGTTTAGAAAAGGAAAAAGAAAGGCTGAAAATTGGTTAGAAATTGACAAAATTGTTTAGAGAAGGAACAAAATGGCATAAAAGGCATTGAAAGTGGGCAAAAATGGTTTAGAAAGAGGAAACAATGACTTTATGAGGGTTAGAGAAGTGCAAAACTGGGGTAGAAATGGACACAAATGTTTAAAAAGGGTTAGAGAGGTGCAATACTGCATTAGAAATGGACACAAATGGTTACAAAGAGTTAGAGAGGTGAATAACAGTGGTAGAAATGGCCAAAGGCTGCTTGAAGGGGGTTAAAAATAGTTATAAAGGGTTAGAAATGGTCAAAGATGGGTTAAGAAGGGATAGAGAAGCCCAAAAATGGGTTAGATATGGCCAAAATTGGGCCCAGATTTATTAGAGATGTGCAAAAATGAGTTAGAAAATGAAAACTACGGCTTGAAACGGGTTGCAATTGGGCAGAAAAGGATTAGAAATAGCCAAAATTGGCTTTAAAATTCTTAGAGAAGAGCAAAATTGGGTTAGAAACGGCCAAAACCGGCTTAACAATGATGAGAGAAGAGCAAAACTGGGGTAGAAATGGCCAAAAATGGCTTAAATCTGGAAAAAAGCTTTGTTAGACAAGGCTAGAAATAGACAAAAATGACTTAAAATGAGTTCGAAGTGAGTAAAAATTGGTTAGAAATGGTCAAAATTGGCTTAAAATGGGAGGGAAAATAGGCAAAAATAGTTTAGAAAAGGAAAAAGAAAGGCTGAAAATTGGTTAGAAATTGACAAAATTGTTTAGAGAAGGAACAAAATGGCATAAAAGGCGTTGAAAGTGGGCAAAAATGGTTTAGAAAGAGGAAACAATGACTTTATGAGGGTTAGAGAAGTGCAAAACTGGGGTAGAAATGGACACATGTTGAAAAAGGGTTAGAGAGGTGCAATACTGTGTTAGGAATGGACACAAATGGTTAAAAAGTGTTAGATTGGTGGAAAATGGGAAGAAATGGGCAAAAATGACTTAAAACTGGTAAGAGCTTAGCTAGACAAGGCAAGAAATAGCCAAAAGAGACATAAAATAAGTTAGAAGTGAGTAAAAACAGGTTAGAAATGGTCAAAATTGTCTTAAAAGGGTGGGAAATGGACAAAAATTGTTTAGAAAAAGAAAAAAGAAAGGCTGAAAATTGGTTAGAAATTGACAAAATTGTTTAGAGAAGGAAAAAAATGGCATAAAAGGCGTTGAAAGTGGGCAAAAATGGTTTAGAAAGAGGAAACAATGGCTTTATGAGGGTTAGAGAAGTGCAAAACTGGGGTAGAAATGGACACATGTTGAAAAAGGGTTAGAGAGGTGCAATACTGTGTTAGGAATGGACACAAATGGTTAAAAAGTGTTAGATTGGTGGAAAATGGGAAGAAATGGGCAAAAATGACTTAAAACTGGTAAGAGCTTAGCTAGACAAGGCAAGAAATAGCCAAAAGAGACATAAAATAACTTAGAAGTGAGTAAAAACAGGTTAGAAATGGTCAAAATTGGCTTAAAAAGGGTTGGAAATGACAAAAATTGTTTAGAAAAGGAAAAAGAAAGGCTGAAAATTGGTTAGAAATTGACAAAATTGTTTAGAGAAGGAAAAAAATGGCATAAAAGGCTTGAAAGTGGGCAAAAATGGTTTAGAAAGAGGAAACAATGGCTTTATGAGGGTTAGAGAAGTGCAAAACTGGGGTAGAAATGGACACATGTTGAAAAAGGGTTAGAGAGGTGCAATACTGTGTTAGGAATGGACACAAATGGTTAAAAAGTGTTAGATTGGTGGAAAATGGGAAGAAATGGGCAAAAATGACTTAAAACTGGTAAGAGTTTAGCTAGACAAGGCAAGAAATAGCCAAAAGAGACATAAAATAACTTAGAAGTGAGTAAAAACAGGTTAGAAATGGTCAAAAACGGCTTAAAATGGGTTGGAAATGAGCAAAAATAGTTTAGAAAAGGAAAAAGAAAGGCTGAAAATTGGTTAGAAATTGACAAAATTGTTTAGAGAAGGAACAAAATGGCATAAAAGGCATTGAAAGTGGGCAAAAATGGTTTAGAAAGAGGAAACAATGACTTTATGAGGGTTAGAGAAGTGCAAAACTGGGGTAGAAATGGACACAAATGTTTAAAAAGGGTTAGAGAGGTGCAATACTGCATTAGAAATGGACACAAATGGTTACAAAGAGTTAGAGAGGTGAATAACAGTGGTAGAAATGGCCAAAGGCTGCTTGAAGGGGGTTAAAAATAGGTTATAAAGGGTTAGAAATGGTCAAAGATGGGTTAAGAAGGGATAGAGAAGCCCAAAAATGGGTTAGATATGGCCAAAATTGGCCCAGATTTATTAGAGATGTGCAAAAATGAGTTAGAAAATGAAAACTACGGCTTGAAACGGGTTGCAATTGGGCAGAAAAGGATTAGAAATAGCCAAAATTGGCTTTAAAATTCTTAGAGAAGAGCAAAATTGGGTTAGAAACGGCCAAACCGGCTTAACAATGATGAGAGAAGAGCAAAACTGGGGTAGAAATGGCCAAAAATGGCTTAAATCTGGAAAAAAGCTTTGTTAGACAAGGCTAGAAATAGACAAAAATGACTTAAAATGAGTTCGAAGTGAGTAAAAATTGGTTAGAAATGGTCAAAATTGGCTTAAAATGGGAGGGAAAATAGGCAAAAATAGATTAGAAAAGGAAAAAGAAAGGCTGAAAATTGGTTAGAAATTGACAAAATTGTTTAGAGAAGGAAAAAAATGGCATAAGAGGCGTTGAAAGTGGGCAAAAATGGTTTAGAAAGAGGAAACAATGGCTTTATGAGGGTTAGAGAAGTGCAAAACTGGGGTAGAAATGGACACATGTTGAAAAAGGGTTAGAGAGGTGCAATACTGTGTTAGGAATGGACACAAATGGTTAAAAAGTGTTAGATTGGTGGAAAATGGGAAGAAATGGGCAAAAATGACTTAAAACTGGTAAGAGCTTAGCTAGACAAGGCAAGAAATAGCCAAAAGAGACATAAAATAAGTTAGAAGTGAGTAAAAACAGGTTAGAAATGGTCAAAATTGTCTTACAAAGGGTGGGAAATGGACAAAAATTGTTTAGAAAAAGAAAAAAGAAAGGATGAAAATTGGTTAGAAATTGACAAAATTGTTTAGAGAAGGAAAAAAATGGCATAAAAGGCGTTGAAAGTGGGCAAAAATGGTTTAGAAAGAGGAAACAATGGCTTTATGAGGGTTAGAGAAGTGCAAAACTGGGGTAGAAATGGACACATGTTGAAAAAGGGTTAGAGAGGTGCAATACTGTGTTAGGAATGGACACAAATGGTTAAAAAGTGTTAGATTGGTGGAAAATGGGAAGAAATGGGCAAAAATGACTTAAAACTGGTAAGAGTTTAGCTAGACAAGGCAAGAAATAGCCAAAAGAGACATAAAATAACTTAGAAGTGAGTAAAAACAGGTTAGAAATGGTCAAAAACGGCTTAAAATGGGTTGGAAATGAGCAAAAATAGTTTAGAAAAGGAAAAAGAAAGGCTGAAAATTGGTTAGAAATTGACAAAATTGTTTAGAGAAGGAACAAAATGGCATAAAAGGCATTGAAAGTGGGCAAAAATTGTTTAGAAAGAGGAAACAATGACTTCATGAGGGTTAGAGAAGTGCAAAACTGGGGTAGAAATGGACACAAATGTTTAAAAAGGGTTAGAGAGGTGCAATACTGCATTAGAAATGGACACAAATGGTTACAAAGAGTTAGAGAGGTGAATAACAGTGGTAGAAATGGCCAAAGGCTGCTTGAAGGGGGTTAAAAATAGGTTATAAAGGGTTAGAAATGGTCAAAGATGGGTTAAGAAGGGATAGAGAAGCCCAAAAATGGGTTAGATATGGCCAAAATTGGGCCCAGATTTATTAGAGATGTGCAAAAATGAGTTAGAAAATGAAAACTACGGCTTGAAACGGGTTGCAATTGGGCAGAAAAGGATTAGAAATAGCCAAAATTGGCTTTAAAATTCTTAGAGAAGAGCAAAATTGGGTTAGAAACGGCCAAAACCGGCTTAACAATGATGAGAGAAGAGCAAAACTGGGGTAGAAATGGCCAAAAATGGCTTAAATCTGGAAAAAAGCTTTGTTAGACAAGGCTAGAAATAGACAAAAATGACTTAAAATGAGTTCGAAGTGAGTAAAAATTGGTTAGAAATGGTCAAAATTGGCTTAAAATGGGAGGGAAAATAGGCAAAAATAGTTTAGAAAAGGAAAAAGAAAGGCTGAAAATTGGTTAGAAATTGACAAAATTGTTTAGAGAAGGAAAAAAATGGCATAAAAGGCGTTGAAAGTGGGCAAAAATGGTTTAGAAAGAGGAAACAATGGCTTTATGAGGGTTAGAGAAGTGCAAAACTGGGGTAGAAATGGACACATGTTGAAAAAGGGTTAGAGAGGTGCAATACTGTGTTAGGAATGGACACAAATGGTTAAAAAGTGTTAGATTGGTGGAAATGGGAAGAAATGGGCAAAAATGACTTAAAACTGGTAAGAGTTTAGCTAGACAAGGCAAGAAATAGCCAAAAGAGACATAAAATAACTTAGAAGTGAGTAAAAACAGGTTAGAAATGGTCAAAAACGGCTTAAAATGGGTTGGAAATGAGCAAAAATAGTTTAGAAAAGGAAAAAGAAAGGCTGAAAATTGGTTAGAAATTGACAAAATTGTTTAGAGAAGGAACAAAATGGCATAAAAGGCATTGAAAGTGGGCAAAAATGGTTTAGAAAGAGGAAACAATGACTTTATGAGGGTTAGAGAAGTGCAAAACTGGGGTAGAAATGGACACAAATGTTTAAAAAGGGTTAGAGAGGTGCAATACTGCATTAGAAATGGACACAAATGGTTACAAAGAGTTAGAGAGGTGAATAACAGTGGTAGAAATGGCCAAAGGCTGCTTGAAGGGGGTTAAAAATAGGTTATAAAGGGTTAGAAATGGTCAAAGATGGGTTAAGAAGGGATAGAGAAGCCCAAAAATGGGTTAGATATGGCCAAAATTGGGCCCAGATTTATTAGAGATGTGCAAAAATGAGTTAGAAAATGAAAACTACGGCTTGAAACGGGTTGCAATTGGGCAGAAAAGGATTAGAAATAGCCAAAATTGGCTTTAAAATTCTTAGAGAAGAGCAAAATTGGGTTAGAAACGGCCAAACCGGCTTAACAATGATGAGAGAAGAGCAAAACTGGGGTAGAAATGGCCAAAAATGGCTTAAATCTGGAAAAAAGCTTTGTTAGACAAGGCTAGAAATAGACAAAAATGACTTAAAATGAGTTCGAAGTGAGTAAAAATTGGTTAGAAATGGTCAAAATTGGCTTAAAATGGAGGGAAAATAGGCAAAAATAGTTTAGAAAAGAAAAAGAAAGGCTGAAAATTGGTTAGAAATTGACAAAATTGTTTAGAGAAGGAAAAAAATGGCATAAAAGGTGTTGAAAGTGGGCAAAAATGGTTTAGAAAGAGGAAACAATGACTTTATGAGGGTTAGAGAAGTGCAAAACTGGGGTAGAAATGGACACATGTTGAAAAAGGGTTAGAGAGGTGCAATACTGTGTTAGGAATGGACACAAATGGTTAAAAAGTGTTAGATTGGTGGAAAATGGGAAGAAATGGGCAAAAATGACTTAAAACGGGTAAGAGCTTAGCTAGACAAGGCAAGAAATAGCCAAAAGAGACATAAAATAACTTAGAAGTGAGTAAAAACAGGTTAGAAATGGTCAAAATTGTCTTACAAAGGGTGGGAAATGGACAAAATTGTTTAGAAAAAGAAAAAAGAAAGGATGAAAATTGGTTAGAAATTGACAAAATTGTTTAGAGAAGGAAAAAAATGGCATAAAAGGCGTTGAAAGTGGGCAAAAATGGTTTAGAAAGAGGAAACAATGGCTTTATGAGGGTTAGAGAAGTGCAAAACTGGGGTAGAAATGGACACATGTTGAAAAAGGGTTAGAGAGGTGCAATACTGTGTTAGGAATGGACACAAATGGTTAAAAAGTGTTAGATTGGTGGAAAATGGGAAGAAATGGGCAAAAATGACTTAAAACGGGTAAGAGTTTAGCTAGACAAGGCAAGAAATAGCCAAAAGAGACATAAAATAACTTAGAAGTGAGTAAAAACAGGTTAGAAATGGTCAAAAACGGCTTAAAATGGGTTGGAAATGAGCAAAAATAGTTTAGAAAAGGAAAAAGAAAGGCTGAAAATTGGTTAGAAATTGACAAAATTGTTTAGAGAAGGAACAAAATGGCATAAAAGGCATTGAAAGTGGGCAAAAATGGTTTAGAAAGAGGAAACAATGACTTTATGAGGGTTAGAGAAGTGCAAAACTGGGGTAGAAATGGACACAAATGTTTAAAAAGGGTTAGAGAGGTGCAATACTGCATTAGAAATGGACACAAATGGTTACAAAGAGTTAGAGAGGTGAATAACAGTGGTAGAAATGGCCAAAGGCTGCTTGAAGGGGGTTAAAAATAGGTTATAAAGGGTTAGAAATGGTCAAAGATGGGTTAAGAAGGGATAGAGAAGCCCAAAAATGGGTTAGATATGGCCAAAATTGGGCCCAGATTTATTAGAGATGTGCAAAAATGAGTTAGAAAATGAAAACTACGGCTTGAAACGGGTTGCAATTGGGCAGAAAAGGATTAGAAATAGCCAAAATTGGCTTTAAAATTCTTAGAGAAGAGCAAAATTGGGTTAGAAACGGCCAAAACCGGCTTAACAATGATGAGAGAAGAGCAAAACTGGGGTAGAAATGGCCAAAAATGGCTTAAATCTGGAAAAAAGCTTTGTTAGACAAGGCTAGAAATAGACAAAAATGACTTAAAATGAGTTCGAAGTGAGTAAAAATTGGTTAGAAATGGTCAAAATTGGCTTAAAATGGGAGGGAAAATAGGCAAAAAATAGTTTAGAAAAGGAAAAAGAAAGGCTGAAAATTGGTTAGAAATTGACAAAATTGTTTAGAGAAGGAACAAAATGGCATAAAAGGCGTTGAAAGTGGGCAAAAATGGTTTAGAAAGAGGAAAACAATGGCTTTATGAGGGTTAGAGAAGTGCAAAACTGGGTAGAAATGGACACATGTTGAAAAAAGGGTTAGAGAGGTGCAATACTGTGTTAGGAATGGACAACAAATTGGTTAAAAAGTGTTAGATTGGTGGAAAATGGGAAGAAATGGGCAAAAATGACTTAAAACGGGTAAGAGCTTAGCTAGACAAGGCAAGAAATAGCCAAAAGAGACATAAAATAAGTTAGAAGTGAGTAAAAAAACAGGTTAGAAATGGTCAAAAATTGTCTTACAAAGGGTGGGGAAATGGACAAAAATTGTTTAGAAAAAGAAAAAAGAAAGGATGAAAATTGGTTAGAAATTGACAAAATTGTTTAGAGAAGGAAAAAAAATGGCATAAAAGGCGTTGAAAGTGGGCAAAAATGGTTTAGAAAGAGGAAACAATGGCTTTATGAGGGTTAGAGAAGTGCAAAACTGGGGTAGAAAATGGACACATGTTGAAAAAGGGTTAGAGAGGTGCAATACTGTGTTAGGAATGGACACAAATGGTTAAAAAGTGTTAGATTGGGGGAAAATGGGAAGAAATGGGCAAAAATGACTTAAAACTGGTAAGAGTTTAGCTAGACAAGGCAAGAAATAGCCAAAAGAGACATAAAATAACTTAGAAGTGAGTAAAAACAATTTAGAAATGGTCAAAAACGGCTTAAAATGGTTGGAAATGAGCAAAAATAGTTTAGAAAAGGAAAAAGAAAGGCTGAAAATTGGTTAGAAATTGACAAAATTGTTTAGAGAAGGAACAAAATGGCATAAAAGGCATTGAAAAGTGGGCAAAAATGGTTTAGAAAGAGGAAACAATGACTTCATGAGGGTTAGAGAAGTGCAAAACTGGGGTAGAAATGGACACAAATGTTTAAAAAGGGTTAGAGAGGTGCAATACTGCATTAGAAAATGGACACAAATGGTTACAAAGAGTTAGAGAGGTGAATAACAGTGGTAGAAATGGCCAAAGGCTGCTTGAAGGGGGTTAAAAAATAGGTTATAAAGGGTTAGAAATGGTCAAAGATGGGTTAAGAAGGGATAGAGAAGCCCAAAAATGGGTTAGATATGGCCAAAATTGGGCCCAGATTTATTAGAGATGTGCAAAAATGAGTTAGAAAATGAAAACTACGGCTTGAAACGGGTTGCAATTGGGCAGAAAAGGATTAGAAATAGCCAAAATTGGCTTTAAAATTCTTAGAGAAGAGCAAAATTGGGTTAGAAACGGGCCAAAACCGGCTTAAACAATGATGAGAGAAGAGCAAAACTGGGGTAGAAATGGCCAAAAATGGCTTAAATCTGGAAAAAAGCTTTGTTAGACAAGGCTAGAAATAGACAAAAATGACTTAAAATGAGTTCGAAGTGTGTAAAAATTGGTTAGAAATGGTCAAAATTGGCTTAAAATGGGAGGGAAAATAGGCAAAAATAGTTTAGAAAAAGGAAAAGAAAGGCTGAAAATTGGTTAGAAATTGACAAAATTGTTTAGAGAAGGAAACAAAATGGCATAAAAGGCGTTGAAAGTGGGCAAAAATGGTTTAGAAAGAGGAAACAATGGCTTTATGAGGGTTAGAGAAGTGCAAAACTGGGGTAGAAATGGACACATGTTGAAAAAGGGTTAGAGAGGTGCAATACTGTGTTAGGAATGGACACAAATGGTTAAAAAGTGTTAGATTGGTGGAAAATGGGAAGAAATGGGCAAAAATGACTTAAAACGGGTAAGAGCTTAGCTAGACAAGGCAAGAAATAGCCAAAAGAGACATAAAATAAGTTAGAAGTGAGTAAAAACAGGTTAGAAATGGTCAAAATTGTCTTACAAAGGGTGGGAAATGGACAAAAATTGTTTAGAAAAAGAAAAAAGAAAGGATGAAAATTGGTTAGAAATTGACAAAATTGTTTAGAGAAGGAAAAAAAATGGCATAAAAGGCGTTGAAAGTGGGCAAAAATGGTTTAGAAAGAGGAAACAATGGCTTTATGAGGGTTAGAGAAGTGCAAAACTGGGGTAGAAATGGACACATGTTGAAAAAGGGTTAGAGAGGTGCAATACTGTGTTAGGAATGGACACAAATGGTTAAAAAGTGTTAGATTGGGGGAAAATGGGAAGAAATGGGCAAAAATGACTTAAAACTGGTAAGAGTTTAGCTAGACAAGGCAAGAAATAGCCAAAAGAGACATAAAAATAACTTAGAAGTGAGTAAAAACAATTTAGAAATGGTCAAAAAACGGCTTAAAATGGGTTGGAAATGAGCAAAAATAGTTTAGAAAAGGAAAAAGAAAGGCTGAAAATTGGTTAGAAATTGACAAAATTGTTTAGAGAAGGAACAAAATGGCATAAAAGGCATTGAAAGTGGGCAAAAATGGTTTAGAAAGAGGAAACAATGACTTCATGAGGGTTAGAGAAGTGCAAAAACTGGGGTAGAAATGGACACAAATGTTTAAAAAGGGTTAGAGAGGTGCAATACTGCATTAGAAATGGACACAAATGGTTACAAAGAGTTAGAGAGGTGAATAACAGTGGTAGAAATGGCCAAAGGCTGCTTGAAGGGGTTAAAAATAGGTTATAAAGGGTTAGAAATGGTCAAAGATGGGTTAAGAAGGGATAGAGAAGCCCAAAAAATGGGTTAGATATGGCCAAAATTGGGCCCAGATTTATTAGAGATGTGCAAAAATGAGTTAGAAAATGAAAACTACGGCTTGAAACGGGTTGCAATTGGGCAGAAAAGGATTAGAAATAGCCAAAATTGGCTTTAAAATTCTTAGAGAAGAGCAAAATTGGGTTAGAAACGGCCAAAACCGGCTTAACAATGATGAGAGAAGAGCAAAACTGGGGTAGAAATGGCCAAAAATGGCTTAAATCTGGAAAAAAGCTTTGTTAGACAAGGCTAGAAATAGACAAAAATGACTTAAAATGAGTTCGAAGTGTGTAAAAATTGGTTAGAAATGGTCAAAATTGGCTTAAAATGGGAGGGAAAATAGGCAAAAATAGTTTAGAAAAGGAAAAAGAAAGGCTGAAAATTGGTTAGAAATTGACAAAATTGTTTAGAGAAGGAACAAAATGGCATAAAAGGCGTTGAAAGTGGCCAAAAATGGTTTAGAAAGAGGAAACAATGGCTTTATGAGGGTTAGAGAAGTGCAAAACTGGGGTAGAAATGGACACATGTTGAAAAAGGGTTAGAGAGGTGCAATACTGTGTTAGGAATGGACACAAATGGTTAAAAAGTGTTAGATTGGTGGAAAATGGGAAGAAATGGGCAAAAATGACTTAAAACGGGTAAGAGCTTAGCTAGACAAGGCAAGAAATAGCCAAAAGAGACATAAAATAAGTTAGAAGTGAGTAAAAACAGGTTAGAAATGGTCAAAATTGTCTTACAAAGGGTGGGAAAATAGGCAAAAATAGTTTAGAAAAGGAAAAAGAAAGGCTGAAAATTGGTTAGAAATTGACAAAATTGTTTAGAGAAGGAAAAAAATGGCATAAAAAGGCGTTGAAAGTGGGCAAAAATGGTTTAGAAAGAGGAAACAATGGCTTTATGAGGGTTAGAGAAGTGCAAAACTGGGGTAGAAATGGACACATGTTGAAAAAGGGTTAGAGAGGTGCAATACTGTGTTAGGAATGGACACAAATGGTTAAAAAGTGTTAGATTGGTGGAAAATGGGAAGAAATGGGCAAAATGACTTAAAACTGGTAAGAGTTTAGCTAGACAAGACAAGAAATAGCCAAAAGAGACATAAAATAACTTAGAAGTGAGTAAAAACAATTTAGAAATGGTCAAAAACGGCTTAAAAATGGGTTGGAAATGAGCAAAAATAGTTTAGAAAAGGAAAAAGAAAGGCTGAAAATTGGTTAGAAATTGACAAAATTGTTTAGAGAAGGAACAAAATGGCATAAAAGGCATTGAAAGTGGGCAAAAATGGTTTAGAAAGAGGAAACAATGACTTTATGAGGGTTAGAGAAGTGCAAAAACTGGGGTAGAAATGGACACAAATGTTTAAAAAGGGTTAGAGAGGTGCAATACTGCATTAGAAATGGACACAAATGGTTACAAAGAGTTAGAGAGGTGAATAACAGTGGTAGAAATGGCCAAAGGCTGCTTGAAGGGGGTTAAAAATAGGTTATAAAGGGTTAGAAATGGTCAAAGATGGGTTAAGAAGGGATAGAGAAGCCCAAAAATGGGTTAGATATGGCCAAAATTGGGCCCAGATTTATTAGAGATGTGCAAAAATGAGTTAGAAAATGAAAACTACGGCTTGAAACGGGTTGCAATTGGGCAGAAAAGGATTAGAAATAGCCAAAATTGGCTTTAAAATTCTTAGAGAAGAGCAAAATTGGGTTAGAAACGGCCAAAACCGGCTTAACAATGATGAGAGAAGAGCAAAACTGGGGTAGAAATGGCCAAAAATGGCTTAAATCTGGAAAAAAAGCTTTGTTAGACAAGGCTAGAAATAGACAAAAATGACTTAAAATGAGTTCGAAGTGTGTAAAAATTGGTTAGAAATGGTCAAAATTGGCTTAAAATGGGAGGGAAAATAGGCAAAAATAGTTTAGAAAAGGAAAAAGAAAGGCTGAAAATTGGTTAGAAATTGACAAAATTGTTTAGAGAAGGAACAAAATGGCATAAAAGGCGTTGAAAGTGGGCAAAAATGGTTTAGAAAGAGGAAACAATGGCTTTATGAGGGTTAGAGAAGTGCAAAACTGGGGTAGAAATGGACACATGTTGAAAAAGGGTTAGAGAGGTGCAATACTGTGTTAGGAATGGACACAAATGGTTAAAAAGTGTTAGATTGGTGGAAAATGGGAAGAAATGGGCAAAAATGACTTAAAACGGGTAAGAGCTTAGCTAGACAAGGCAAGAAATAGCCAAAAGAGACATAAAATAAGTTAGAAGTGAGTAAAAACAGGTTAGAAATGGTCAAAATTGTCTTACAAAGGGTGGGAAATGGACAAAAATTGTTTAGAAAAAGAAAAAAGAAAGGATGAAAATTGGTTAGAAATTGACAAAAATTGTTTAGAGAAGGAAAAAAATGGCATAAAAGGCGTTGAAAGTGGGCAAAAATGGTTTAGAAAGAGGAAACAATGGCTTTATGAGGGTTAGAGAAGTGCAAAACTGGGGTAGAAATGGACACATGTTGAAAAAGGGTTAGAGAGGTGCAATACTGTGTTAGGAATGGACACAAATGGTTAAAAAGTGTTAGATTGGGGGAAAATGGGAAGAAATGGGCAAAAATGACTTAAAACTGGTAAGAGTTTAGCTAGACAAGGCAAGAAATAGCCAAAAGAGACATAAAATAACTTAGAAGTGAGTAAAAACAATTTAGAAATGGTCAAAAACGGCTTAAAATGGGTTGGAAATGAGCAAAAATAGTTTAGAAAAGGAAAAAGAAAGGCTGAAAATTGGTTAGAAATTGACAAAATTGTTTAGAGAAGGAACAAAATGGCATAAAAGGCATTGAAAGTGGGCAAAAATGGTTTAGAAAGAGGAAACAATGACTTTATGAGGGTTAGAGAAGTGCAAAACTGGGGTAGAAATGGACACAAATGTTTAAAAAGGGTTAGAGAGGTGCAATACTGCATTAGAAATGGACACAAATGGTTACAAAGAGTTAGAGAGGTGAATAACAGTGGTAGAAATGGCCAAAGGCTGCTTGAAGGGGGTTAAAAATAGGTTATAAAGGGTTAGAAATGGTCAAAGACGGGTTAAGAAGGGATAGAGAAGCCCAAAAATGGGTTAGATATGGCCAAAATTGGGCCCAGATTTATTAGAGATGTGCAAAAATGAGTTAGAAAATGAAAACTACGGCTTGAAACGGGTTGCAATTGGGCAGAAAAGGATTAGAAATAGCCAAAATTGGCTTTAAAATTCTTAGAGAAGAGCAAAATTGGGTTAGAAACGGCCAAAACCGGCTTAACAATGATGAGAGAAGAGCAAAACTGGGGTAGAAATGGCCAAAAATGGCTTAAATCTGGAAAAAAGCTTTGTTAGACAAGGCTAGAAATAGACAAAAATGACTTAAAATGAGTTCGAAGTGTGTAAAAATTGGTTAGAAATGGTCAAAATTGGCTTAAAATGGGAGGGAAAATAGGCAAAAATAGTTTAGAAAAGGAAAAAGAAAGGCTGAAAATTGGTTAGAAATTGACAAAATTGTTTAGAGAAGGAACAAAATGGCATAAAAGGCGTTGAAAGTGGGCAAAAATGGTTTAGAAAGAGGAAACAATGGCTTTATGAGGGTTAGAGAAGTGCAAAACTGGGGTAGAAATGGACACATGTTGAAAAAGGGTTAGAGAGGTGCAATACTGTGTTAGGAATGGACACAAATGGTTAAAAAGTGTTAGATTGGTGGAAAATGGGAAGAAATGGGCAAAAATGACTTAAAACGGGTAAGAGCTTAGCTAGACAAGGCAAGAAATAGCCAAAAGAGACATAAAATAAGTTAGAAGTGAGTAAAAACAGGTTAGAAATGGTCAAAATTGTCTTACAAAGGGTGGGAAATAGGCAAAAATAGTTTAGAAAAAGAAAAAAGAAAGGCTGAAAATTGGTTAGAAATTGACAAAATTGTTTAGAGAAGGAAAAAAATGGCATAAAAGGCGTTGAAAGTGGGCAAAAATGGTTTAGAAAGAGGAAACAATGGCTTTATGAGGGTTAGAGAAGTGCAAAACTGGGGTAGAAATGGACACATGTTGAAAAAGGGTTAGAGAGGTGCAATACTGTGTTAGGAATGGACACAAATGGTTAAAAAGTGTTAGATTGGGGGAAAATGGGAAGAAATGGGCAAAAATGACTTAAAACTGGTAAGAGTTTAGCTAGACAAGACAAGAAATAGCCAAAAGAGACATAAAATAACTTAGAAGTGAGTAAAAACAATTTAGAAATGGTCAAAAAACGGCTTAAAATGGGTTGGAAATGAGCAAAAATAGTTTAGAAAAGGAAAAAGAAAGGCTGAAAATTGGTTAGAAATTGACAAAATTGTTTAGAGAAGGAACAAAATGGCATAAAAGGCATTGAAAGTGGGCAAAAATGGTTTAGAAAGAGGAAACAATGACTTTATGAGGGTTAGAGAAGTGCAAAACTGGGGTAGAAATGGGCACAAATGTTTAAAAAGGGTTAGAGAGGTGCAATACTGCATTAGAAATGGACACAAATGGTTACAAAGAGTTAGAGAGGTGAATAACAGTGGTAGAAATGGCCAAAGGCTGCTTGAAGGGGGTTAAAAATAGGTTATAAAGGGTTAGAAATGGTCAAAGATGGGTTAAGAAGGGATAGAGAAGCCCAAAAATGGGTTAGATATGGCCAAAATTGGGCCCAGATTTATTAGAGATGTGCAAAAATGAGTTAGAAAATGAAAACTACGGCTTGAAACGGGTTGCAATTGGGCAGAAAAGGATTAGAAATAGCCAAAATTGGCTTTAAAATTCTTAGAGAAGAGCAAAATTGGGTTAGAAACGGCCAAAACCGGCTTAACAATGATGAGAGAAGAGCAAAACTGGGGTAGAAATGGCCAAAAATGGCTTAAATCTGGAAAAAAGCTTTGTTAGACAAGGCTAGAAATAGACAAAAATGACTTAAAATGAGTTCGAAGTGTGTAAAAATTGGTTAGAAATGGTCAAAATTGGCTTAAAATGGGAGGGAAAATAGGCAAAAATAGTTTAGAAAAGGAAAAAGAAAGGCTGAAAATTGGTTAGAAATTGACAAAATTGTTTAGAGAAGGAACAAAATGGCATAAAAGGCGTTGAAAGTGGGCAAAAATGGTTTAGAAAGAGGAAACAATGACTTTATGAGGGTTAGAGAAGTGCAAAACTGGGGTAGAAATGGACACATGTTGAAAAAGGGTTAGAGAGGTGCAATACTGTGTTAGGAATGGACACAAATGGTTAAAAAGTGTTAGATTGGTGGAAAATGGGAAGAAATGGGCAAAAATGACTTAAAACGGGTAAGAGCTTAGCTAGACAAGGCAAGAAATAGCCAAAAGAGACATAAAATAACTTAGAAGTGAGTAAAAACAGGTTAGAAATGGTCAAAATTGTCTTACAAAGGGTGGGAAATGGACAAAAATTGTTTAGAAAAAGAAAAAAGAAAGGATGAAAATTGGTTAGAAATTGACAAAATTGTTTAGAGAAGGAAAAAAATGGCATAAAAGGCGTTGAAAGTGGGCAAAAATGGTTTAGAAAGAGGAAACAATGGCTTTATGAGGGTTAGAGAAGTGCAAAAACTGGGGTAGAAATGGACACATGTTGAAAAAGGGTTAGAGAGGTGCAATACTGTGTTAGGAATGGACACAAATGGTTAAAAAGTGTTAGATTGGTGGAAAATGGGAAGAAATGGGCAAAAATGACTTAAAACTGGTAAGAGTTTAGCTAGACAAGGCAAGAAATAGCCAAAAGAGACATAAAATAACTTAGAAGTGAGTAAAAACAATTTAGAAATGGTCAAAAACGGCTTAAAATGGGTTGGAAATGAGCAAAAATAGTTTAGAAAAGGAAAAAGAAAGGCTGAAAATTGGTTAGAAATTGACAAAATTGTTTAGAGAAGGAACAAAATGGCATAAAAGGCATTGAAAGTGGGCAAAAATGGTTTAGAAAGAGGAAACAATGACTTTATGAGGGTTAGAGAAGTGCAAAACTGGGGTAGAAATGGACACAAATGTTTAAAAAGGGTTAGAGAGGTGCAATACTGCATTAGAAATGGACACAAATGGTTACAAAGAGTTAGAGAGGTGAATAACAGTGGTAGAAATGGCCAAAGGCTGCTTGAAGGGGGTTAAAAATAGGTTATAAAGGGTTAGAAATGGTCAAAGATGGGTTAAGAAGGGATAGAGAAGCCCAAAAATGGGTTAGATATGGCCAAAATTGGGCCCAGATTTATTAGAGATGTGCAAAAATGAGTTAGAAAATGAAAACTACGGCTTGAAACGGGTTGCAATTGGGCAGAAAAGGATTAGAAATAGCCAAAATTGGCTTTAAAATTCTTAGAGAAGAGCAAAATTGGGTTAGAAACGGCCAAAACCGGCTTAACAATGATGAGAGAAGAGCAAAACCGGGGTAGAAATGGCCAAAAATGGCTTAAATCTGGAAAAAAGCTTTGTTAGACAAGGCTAGAAATAGACAAAAATGACTTAAAATGAGTTCGAAGTGTGTAAAAATTGGTTAGAAATGGTCAAAATTGGCTTAAAATGGGAGGGAAAATAGGCAAAAATAGTTTAGAAAAGGAAAAAGAAAGGCTGAAAATTGGTTAGAAATTGACAAAATTGTTTAGAGAAGGAACAAAATGGCATAAAAGGCGTTGAAAGTGGGCAAAAATGGTTTAGAAAGAGGAAACAATGACTTTATGAGGGTTAGAGAAGTGCAAAACTGGGGTAGAAATGGACACAAATGTTTAAAAAGGGTTAGAGAGGTGCAATACTGCATTAGAAATGGACACAAATGGTTACAAAGAGTTAGAGAGGTGAATAACAGTGGTAGAAATGGCCAAAGGCTGCTTGAAGGGGGTTAAAAATAGGTTATAAAGGGTTAGAAATGGTCAAAGATGGGTTAAGAAGGGATAGAGAAGCCCAAAAATGGGTTAGATATGGCCAAAATTGGGCCCAGATTTATTAGAGATGTGCAAAAATGAGTTAGAAAATGAAAACTACGGCTTGAAACGGTTGCAATTGGGCAGAAAAGGATTAGAAATAGCCAAAATTGGCTTTAAAATTCTTAGAGAAGAGCAAAATTGGGTTAGAAACGGCCAAAACCGGCTTAACAATGATGAGAGAAGAGCAAAACTGGGGTAGAAATGGCCAAAAATGGCTTAAATCTGGAAAAAAGCTTTGTTAGACAAGGCTAGAAATAGACAAAAATGACTTAAAATGAGTTCGAAGTGTGTAAAAATTGGTTAGAAATGGTCAAAATTGGCTTAAAATGGGAGGGAAAATAGGCAAAAATAGTTTAGAAAAGGAAAAAGAAAGGCTGAAAATTGGTTAGAAATTGACAAAATTGTTTAGAGAAAAAACAAAATGGCATAAAAGGTGTTGAAAGTGGGCAAAAATGGTTTAGAAAGAGGAAACAATGGCTTTATGAGGGTTAGAGAAGTGCAAAACTGGGGTAGAAATGGACACATGTTGAAAAAGGGTTAGAGAGGTGCAATACTGTGTTAGGAATGGACACAAATGGTTAAAAAGTGTTAGATTGGTGGAAAATGGGAAGAAATGGGCAAAAATGACTTAAAACGGGTAAGAGCTTAGCTAGACAAGGCAAGAAATAGCCAAAAGAGACATAAAATAACTTAGAAGTGAGTAAAAACAATTTAGAAATGGTCAAAAACGGCTTAAAATGGGTTGGAAATGAGCAAAAATAGTTTAGAAAAGGAAAAAGAAAGGCTGAAAATTGGTTAGAAATTGACAAAATTGTTTAGAGAAGGAACAAAATGGCATAAAAGGCATTGAAAGTGGGCAAAAATGGTTTAGAAAGAGGAAACAATGGCTTTATGAGGGTTAGAGAAGTGCAAAACTGGGGTAGAAATGGACACATGTTGAAAAAGGGTTAGAGAGGTGCAATACTGTGTTAGGAATGGACACAAATGGTTAAAAAGTGTTAGATTGGGGGAAAATGGGAAGAAATGGGCAAAAATGACTTAAAACTGGTAAGAGTTTAGCTAGACAAGACAAGAAATAGCCAAAAGAGACATAAAATAACTTAGAAGTGAGTAAAAACAATTTAGAAATGGTCAAAAACGGCTTAAAATGGGTTGGAAATGAGCAAAAATAGTTTAGAAAAGGAAAAAGAAAGGCTGAAAATTGGTTAGAAATTGACAAAATTGTTTAGAGAAGGAACAAAATGGCATAAAAGGCATTGAAAGTGGGCAAAAATGGTTTAGAAAGAGGAAACAATGACTTTATGAGGGTTAGAGAAGTGCAAAACTGGGGTAGAAATGGACACAAATGTTTAAAAAGGGTTAGAGAGGTGCAATACTGCATTAGAAATGGACACAAATGGTTACAAAGAGTTAGAGAGGTGAATAACAGTGGTAGAAATGGCCAAAGGCTGCTTGAAGGGGGTTAAATATAGGTTATAAAGGGTTAGAAATGGTCAAAGATGGGTTAAGAAGGGATAGAGAAGCCCAAAAATGGGTTAGATATGGCCAAAATTGGGCCCAGATTTATTAGAGATGTGCAAAAATGAGTTAGAAAATGAAAACTACGGCTTGAAACGGGTTGCAATTGGGCAGAAAAGGATTAGAAATAGCCAAAATTGGCTTTAAAATTCTTAGAGAAGAGAAAAATTGGGTTAGAAACGGCCAAAACCGGCTTAACAATGATGAGAGAAGAGCAAAACTGGGGTAGAAATGGCCAAAAATGGCTTAAATCTGGAAAAAAGCTTTGTTAGACAAGGCTAGAAATAGACAAAAATGACTTAAAATGAGTTCGAAGTGTGTAAAAATTGGTTAGAAATGGTCAAAATTGGCTTAAAATGGGAGGGAAAATAGGCAAAAATAGTTTAGAAAAGGAAAAAGAAAGGCTGAAAATTGGTTAGAAATTGACAAAATTGTTTAGAGAAGGAACAAAATGGCATAAAAGGCGTTGAAAGTGGGCAAAAATGGTTTAGAAAGAGGAAACAATGACTTTATGAGGGTTAGAGAAGTGCAAAACTGGGGTAGAAATGGACACAAATGTTTAAAAAGGGTTAGAGAGGTGCAATACTGCATTAGAAATGGACACAAATGGTTACAAAGAGTTAGAGAGGTGAATAACAGTGGTAGAAATGGCCAAAGGCTGCTTGAAGGGGGTTAAATATAGGTTATAAAGGGTTAGAAATGGTCAAAGATGGGTTAAGAAGGGATAGAGAAGCCCAAAAATGGGTTAGATATGGCCAAAATTGGGCCCAGATTTATTAGAGATGTGCAAAAATGAGTTAGAAAATGAAAACTACGGCTTGAAACGGGTTGCAATTGGGCAGAAAAGGATTAGAAATAGCCAAAATTGGCTTTAAAATTCTTAGAGAAGAGAAAAATTGGGTTAGAAACGGCCAAAACCGGCTTAACAATGATGAGAGAAGAGCAAAACTGGGGTAGAAATGGCCAAAAATGGCTTAAATCTGGAAAAAAGCTTTGTTAGACAAGGCTAGAAATAGACAAAAATGACTTAAAATGAGTTCGAAGTGTGTAAAAATTGGTTAGAAATGGTCAAAATTGGCTTAAAATGGGAGGGAAAATAGGCAAAAATAGTTTAGAAAAGGAAAAAGAAAGGCTGAAAATTGGTTAGAAATTGACAAAATTGTTTAGAGAAAAAACAAAATGGCATAAAAGGTGTTGAAAGTGGGCAAAAATGGTTTAGAAAGAGGAAACAATGGCTTTATGAGGGTTAGAGAAGTGCAAAACTGGGGTAGAAATGGACACATGTTGAAAAAGGGTTAGAGAGGTGCAATACTGTGTTAGGAATGGACACAAATGGTTAAAAAGTGTTAGATTGGTGGAAAATGGGAAGAAATGGGCAAAAATGACTTAAAACGGGTAAGAGCTTAGCTAGACAAGGCAAGAAATAGCCAAAAGAGACATAAAATAACTTAGAAGTGAGTAAAAACAATTTAGAAATGGTCAAAAACGGCTTAAAATGGGAGGGAAATGAGCAAAAATAGTTTAGAAAAGGAAAAAGAAAGGCTGAAAATTGGTTAGAAATTGACAAAATTGTTTAGAGAAGGAACAAAATGGCATAAAAGGCATTGAAAGTGGGCAAAAATGGTTTAGAAAGAGGAAACAATGACTTTATGAGGGTTAGAGAAGTGCAAAACTGGGGTAGAAATGGACACAAATGTTTAAAAAGGGTTAGAGAGGTGCAATACTGCATTAGAAATGGACACAAATGGTTACAAAGAGTTAGAGAGGTGAATAACAGTGGTAGAAATGGCCAAAGGCTGCTTGAAGGGGGTTAAAAATAGGTTATAAAGGGTTAGAAATGGTCAAAGATGGGTTAAGAAGGGATAGAGAAGCCCAAAAATGGGTTAGATATGGCCAAAATTGGGCCCAGATTTATTAGAGATGTGCAAAAATGAGTTAGAAAATGAAAACTACGGCTTGAAACGGGTTGCAATTGGGCAGAAAAGGATTAGAAATAGCCAAAATTGGCTTTAAAATTCTTAGAGAAGAGCAAAATTGGGTTAGAAACGGCCAAAACCGGCTTAACAATGATGAGAGAAGAGCAAAACTGGGGTAGAAATGGCCAAAAATGGCTTAAATCTGGAAAAAAGCTTTGTTAGACAAGGCTAGAAATAGACAAAAATGACTTAAAATGAGTTCGAAGTGTGTAAAAATTGGTTAGAAATGGTCAAAATTGGCTTAAAATGGGAGGGAAAATAGGCAAAAATAGTTTAGAAAAGGAAAAAGAAAGGCTGAAAATTGGTTAGAAATTGACAAAATTGTTTAGAGAAGGAACAAAATGGCATAAAAGGCGTTGAAAGTGGGCAAAAATGGTTTAGAAAGAGGAAACAATGACTTTATGAGGGTTAGAGAAGTGCAAAACTGGGTAGAAATGGACACATGTTGAAAAAGGGTTAGAGAGGTGCAATACTGTGTTAGGAATGGACACAAATGGTTAAAAAGTGTTAGATTGGTGGAAAATGGGAAGAAATGGGCAAAAATGACTTAAAACGGGTAAGAGCTTAGCTAGACAAGGCAAGAAATAGCCAAAAGAGACATAAAATAAGTTAGAAGTGAGTAAAAACAGGTTAGAAATGGTCAAAATTGTCTTACAAAGGGTGGGAAATGGACAAAAATTGTTTAGAAAAAGAAAAAAGAAAGGCTGAAAATTGGTTAGAAATTGACAAAATTGTTTAGAGAAGGAAAAAAATGGCATAAAAGGCGTTGAAAGTGGGCAAAAATGGTTTAGAAAGAGGAAACAATGGCTTTATGAGGGTTAGAGAAGTGCAAAACTGGGGTAGAAATGGACACATGTTGAAAAAGGGTTAGAGAGGTGCAATACTGTGTTAGGAATGGACACAAATGGTTAAAAAGTGTTAGATTGGGGGAAAATGGGAAGAAATGGGCAAAAATGACTTAAAACTGGTAAGAGTTTAGCTAGACAAGACAAGAAATAGCCAAAAGAGACATAAAATAACTTAGAAGTGAGTAAAAACAATTTAGAAATGGTCAAAAACGGCTTAAAATGGGTTGGAAATGAGCAAAAATAGTTTAGAAAAGGAAAAAGAAAGGCTGAAAATTGGTTAGAAATTGACAAAATTGTTTAGAGAAGGAACAAAATGGCATAAAAGGCATTGAAAGTGGGCAAAAATGGTTTAGAAAGAGGAAACAATGACTTTATGAGGGTTAGAGAAGTGCAAAACTGGGGTAGAAATGGGCACAAATGTTTAAAAAGGGTTAGAGAGGTGCAATACTGCATTAGAAATGGACACAAATGGTTACAAAGAGTTAGAGAGGTGAATAACAGTGGTAGAAATGGCCAAAGGCTGCTTGAAGGGGGTTAAAAATAGGTTATAAAGGGTTAGAAATGGTCAAAGATGGGTTAAGAAGGGATAGAGAAGCCCAAAAATGGGTTAGATATGGCCAAAATTGGGCCCAGATTTATTAGAGATGTGCAAAAATGAGTTAGAAAATGAAAACTACGGCTTGAAACGGGTTGCAATTGGGCAGAAAAGGATTAGAAATAGCCAAAATTGGCTTTAAAAATTCTTAGAGAAGAGCAAAATTGGGTTAGAAACGGCCAAAACCGGCTTAACAATGATGAGAGAAGAGCAAAACTGGGGTAGAAATGGCCAAAAAATGGCTTAAATCTGGAAAAAAGCTTTGTTAGACAAGGCTAGAAATAGACAAAAATGACTTAAAATGAGTTCGAAGTGTGTAAAAATTGGTTAGAAATGGTCAAAATTGGCTTAAAATGGGAGGGAAAATAGGCAAAAATAGTTTAGAAAAGGAAAAAGAAAGGCTGAAAATTGGTTAGAAATTGACAAAATTGTTTAGAGAAGGAACAAAATGGCATAAAAGGCGTTGAAAGTGGGCAAAAATGGTTTAGAAAGAGGAAACAATGACTTTATGAGGGTTAGAGAAGTGCAAAAGTGGGGTAGAAATGGACACATGTTGAAAAAGGGTTAGAGAGGTGCAATACTGTGTTAGGAATGGACACAAATGGTTAAAAAGTGTTAGATTGGTGGAAAATGGGAAGAAATGGGCAAAAATGACTTAAAACGGGTAAGAGCTTAGCTAGACAAGGCAAGAAATAGCCAAAAGAGACATAAAATAAGTTAGAAGTGAGTAAAAACAGGTTAGAAATGGTCAAAATTGTCTTACAAAGGGTGGGAAATGGACAAAAATTGTTTAGAAAAAGAAAAAAGAAAGGATGAAAATTGGTTAGAAATTGACAAAATTGTTTAGAGAAGGAAAAAAATGGCATAAAAAGGCGTTGAAAGTGGGCAAAAATGGTTTAGAAAGAGGAAACAATGGCTTTATGAGGGTTAGAGAAGTGCAAAACTGGGGTAGAAAATGGACACATGTTGAAAAAGGGTTAGAGAGGTGCAATACTGTGTTAGGAATGGACACAAATGGTTAAAAAGTGTTAGATTGGTGGAAAATGGGAAGAAATGGGCAAAAATGACTTAAAACTGGTAAGAGTTTAGCTAGACAAGACAAGAAATAGCCAAAAGAGACATAAAATAACTTAGAAGTGAGTAAAAACAATTTAGAAATGGTCAAAAACGGCTTAAAATGGGTTGGAAATGAGCAAAAATAGTTTAGAAAAGGAAAAAGAAAGGCTGAAAATTGGTTAGAAATTGACAAAATTGTTTAGAGAAGGAACAAAATGGCATAAAAGGCATTGAAAGTGGGCAAAAATGGTTTAGAAAGAGGAAACAATGACTTTATGAGGGTTAGAGAAGTGCAAAACTGGGGTAGAAATGGGCACAAATGTTTAAAAAGGGTTAGAGAGGTGCAATACTGCATTAGAAATGGACACAAATGGTTACAAAGAGTTAGAGAGGTGAATAACAGTGGTAGAAATGGCCAAAGGCTGCTTGAAGGGGGTTAAAAATAGGTTATAATGGGTTAGAAATGGTCAAAGATGGGTTAAGAAGGGATAGAGAAGCCCAAAAATGGGTTAGATATGGCCAAAATTGGGCCCAGATTTATTAGAGATGTGCAAAAATGAGTTAGAAAATGAAAACTACGGCTTGAAACGGGTTGCAATTGGGCAGAAAAGGATTAGAAATAGCCAAAATTGGCTTTAAAATTCTTAGAGAAGAGCAAAATTGGGTTAGAAACGGCCAAAACCGGCTTAACAATGATGAGAGAAGAGCAAAACTGGGGTAGAAATGGCCAAAAATGGCTTAAATCTGGAAAAAAGCTTTGTTAGACAAGGCTAGAAATAGACAAAAATGACTTAAAATGAGTTCGAAGTGTGTAAAAATTGGTTAGAAATGGTCAAAATTGGCTTAAAATGGGAGGGAAAATAGGCAAAAATAGTTTAGAAAAGGAAAAAGAAAGGCTGAAAATTGGTTAGAAATTGACAAAATCGTTTAGAGAAGGAACAAAATGGCATAAAAGGCGTTGAAAGTGGGCAAAAATGGTTTAGAAAGAGGAAACAATGACTTTATGAGGGTTAGAGAAGTGCAAAACTGGGGTAGAAATGGACACATGTTGAAAAAGGGTTAGAGAGGTGCAATACTGTGTTAGGAATGGACACAAATGGTTAAAAAAGTGTTAGATTGGTGGAAAATGGGAAGAAATGGGCAAAAATGACTTAAAACGGGTAAGAGCTTAGCTAGACAAGGCAAGAAATAGCCAAAAGAGACATAAAATAAGTTAGAAGTGAGTAAAAACAGGTTAGAAATGGTCAAAATTGTCTTACAAAGGGTGGGAAATGGACAAAAATTGTTTAGAAAAAGAAAAAAGAAAGGCTGAAAATTGGTTAGAAATTGACAAAATTGTTTAGAGAAGGAAAAAAATGGCATAAAAGGCGTTGAAAGTGGGCAAAAATGGTTTAGAAAGAGGAAACAATGGCTTTATGAGGGTTAGAGAAGTGCAAAACTGGGGTAGAAATGGACACATGTTGAAAAAGGGTTAAAGAGGTGCAATACTGTGTTAGGAATGGACACAAATGGTTAAAAAGTGTTAGATTGGTGGAAAATGGGAAGAAATGGGCAAAAATGACTTAAAACTGGTAAGAGTTTAGCTAGACAAGGCAAGAAATAGCCAAAAGAGACATAAAATAACTTAGAAGTGAGTAAAAACAGGTTAGAAATGGTCAAAAACGGCTTAAAATGGGTTGGAAATGAGCAAAAATAGTTTAGAAAAGGAAAAAGAAAGGCTGAAAATTGGTTAGAAATTGACAAAATTGTTTAGAGAAGGAACAAAATGGCATAAAAGGCATTGAAAGTGGGCAAAAATGGTTTAGAAAGAGGAAACAATGACTTTATGAGGGTTAGAGAAGTGCAAAACTGGGGTAGAAATGGACACAAATGTTTAAAAAGGGTTAGAGAGGTGCAATACTGCATTAGAAATGGACACAAATGGTTACAAAGAGTTAGAGAGGTGAATAACAGTGGTAGAAATGGCCAAAGGCTGCTTGAAGGGGGTTAAATATAGGTTATAAAGGGTTAGAAATGGTCAAAGATGGGTTAAGAAGGGATAGAGAAGCCCAAAAATGGGTTAGATATGGCCAAAATTGGGCCCAGATTTATTAGAGATGTGCAAAAATGAGTTAGAAAATGAAAACTACGGCTTGAAACGGGTTGCAATTGGGCAGAAAGGATTAGAAATAGCCAAAATTGGCTTTAAAATTCTTAGAGAAGAGAAAAATTGGGTTAGAAACGGCCAAAACCGGCTTAACAATGATGAGAGAAGAGCAAAACTGGGGTAGAAATGGCCAAAAAATGGCTTAAATCTGGAAAAAAGCTTTGTTAGACAAGGCTAGAAATAGACAAAAATGACTTAAAATGAGTTCGAAGTGTGTAAAAATTGGTTAGAAATGGTCAAAATTGGCTTAAAATGGGAGGGAAAATAGGCAAAAATAGTTTAGAAAAGGAAAAAGAAAGGCTGAAAATTGGTTAGAAATTGACAAAATTGTTTAGAGAAAAAACAAAATGGCATAAAAGGCGTTGAAAGTGGGCAAAAATGGTTTAGAAAGAGGAAACAATGGCTTTATGAGGGTTAGAGAAGTGCAAAACTGGGGTAGAAATGGACACATGTTGAAAAAGGGTTAGAGAGGTGCAATACTGTGTTAGGAATGGACACAAATGGTTAAAAAGTGTTAGATTGGTGGAAAATGGGAAGAAATGGGCAAAAATTACTTAAAACGGGTAAGAGCTTAGCTAGACAAGGCAAGAAATAGCCAAAAGAGACATAAAATAAGTTAGAAGTGAGTAAAAACAGGTTAGAAATGGTCAAAATTGTCTTACAAAGGGTGGGAAATGGACAAAAATTGTTTAGAAAAAGAAAAAAGAAAGGATGAAAATTGGTTAGAAATTGACAAAATTGTTTAGAGAAGGAAAAAAATGGCATAAAAGGCGTTGAAAGTGGGCAAAAATGGTTTAGAAAGAGGAAACAATGACTTTATGATGGTTAGAGAAGTGCAAAACTGGGGTAGAAATGGACACATGTTGAAAAAGGGTTAAAGAGGTGCAATACTGTGTTAGGAATGGACACAAATGGTTAAAAAAGTGTTAGATTGGTGGAAAATGGGAAGAAATGGGCAAAAATGACTTAAAACTGGTAAGAGTTTAGCTAGACAAGGCAAGAAATAGCCAAAAGAGACATAAAATAACTTAGAAGTGAGTAAAAACAATTTAGAAATGGTCCAAAAAACGGCTTAAAATGGGTTGGAAATGAGCAAAAATAGTTTAGAAAAGGAAAAAGAAAGGCTGAAAATTGGTTAGAAATTGACAAAATTGTTTAGAGAAGGAACAAAATGGCATAAAAGGCATTGAAAGTGGGCAAAAATGGTTTAGAAAGAGGAAACAATGACTTTATGAGGGTTAGAGAAGTGCAAAACTGGGGTAGAAATGGACACAAATGTTTAAAAAAGGGTTAGAGAGGTGCAATACTGCATTAGAAATGGACACAAATGGTTACAAAGAGTTAGAGAGGTGAATAACAGTGGTAGAAATGGCCAACGGCTGCTTGAAGGGGGTTAAAAATAGGTTATAAAGGGTTAGAAATGGTCAAAGATGGGTTAAGAAGGGATAGAGAAGCCCAAAAATGGGTTAGATATGGCCAAAATTGGGCCCAGATTTATTAGAGATGTGCAAAAATGAGTTAGAAAATGAAAACTACGGCTTGAAACGGGTTGCAATTGGGCAGAAAAGGATTAGAAATAGCCAAAATTGGCTTTAAAATTCTTAGAGAAGAGCAAAATTGGGTTAGAAACGGCCAAAACCGGCTTAACAATGATGAGAGAAGAGCAAAACTGGGGTAGAAATGGCCAAAAATGGCTTAAATCTGGAAAAAAGCTTTGTTAGACAAGGCTAGAAATAGACAAAAATGACTTAAAATGAGTTCGAAGTGAGTAAAAATTGGTTAGAAATGGTCAAAATTGGCTTAAAATGGGAGGGAAAATAGGCAAAAAATAGTTTAGAAAAGGAAAAAGAAAGGCTGAAAATTGGTTAGAAATTGACAAAATTGTTTAGAGAAGGAACAAAATGGCATAAAAGGCGTTGAAAGTGGGCAAAAATGGTTTAGAAAGAGGAAACAATGACTTTATGAGGGTTAGAGAAGTGCAAAACTGGGTAGAAATGGACACAAATGTTTAAAAAGGGTTAGAGAGGTGCAATACTGTGTTAGGAATGGACACAAATGGTTACAAAGAGTTAGAGAGGTGAATAACAGTGGTAGAAATGGCCAAAGGCTGCTTGAAGGGGGGTTAAATATAGGTTATAAAGGGTTAGAAATGGTCAAAGATGGGTTAAGAAAGGATAGAGAAGCCCAAAAATGGGTTAGATATGGCCAAAATTGGGCCCAGATTTATTAGAGATGTGCAAAAATGAGTTAGAAAATGAAAACTACGGCTTGAAACGGGTTGCAATTGGGCAGAAAAGGATTAGAAATAGCCAAAATTGGCTTTAAAATTCTTAGAGAAGAGAAAAATTGGGTTAGAAACGGCCAAAACCGGCTTAACAATGATGAGAGAAGAGCAAAACTGGGGTAGAAATGGCCAAAAATGGCTTAAATCTGGAAAAAAGCTTTGTTAGACAAGGCTAGAAATAGACAAAAATGACTTAAAATGAGTTCGAAGTGTGTAAAAATTGGTTAGAAATGGTCAAAATTGGCTTAAAATGGGAGGGAAAATAGGCAAAAAATAGTTTAGAAAAGGAAAAAGAAAGGCTGAAAAATTGGTTAGAAATTGAAAAAATTGTTTAGAGAAAAAACAAAATGGCATAAAAGGTGTTGAAAGTGGGCAAAAATGGTTTAGAAAGAGGAAACAATGGCTTTATGAGGGTTAGAGAAGTGCAAAACTGGGGTAGAAATGGACACATGTTGAAAAAGGGTTAGAGAGGTGCAATACTGTGTTAGGAATGGACACAAATGGTTAAAAAGTGTTAGATTGGTGGAAAATGGGAAGAAATGGGCAAAAATGGACTTAAAACGGGTAAGAGCTTAGCTAGACAAGGCAAGAAATAGCCAAAAGAGACATAAAATAACTTAGAAGTGAGTAAAAACAATTTAGAAATGGTCCAAAAACGGCTTAAAATGGGTTGGAAATGAGCAAAAATAGTTTAGAAAAGGAAAAAGAAAGGCTGAAAATTGGTTAGAAATTGACAAAATTGTTTAGAGAAGGAACAAAATGGCATAAAAGGCATTGAAAGTGGGCAAAAATTGTTTAGAAAGAGGAAACAATGACTTCATGAGGGTTAGAGAAGTGCAAAACTGGGGTAGAAATGGACACAAATGTTTAAAAAGGGTTAGAGAGGTGCAATACTGCATTAGAAATGGACACAAATGGTTACAAAGAGTTAGAGAGGTGAATAACAGTGGTAGAAATGGCCAAAGGCTGCTTGAAGGGGGTTAAAAATAGGTTATAAAGGGTTAGAAATGGTCAAAGATGGGTTAAGAAGGGATAGAGAAGCCCAAAAATGGGTTAGATATGGCCAAAATTGGGCCCAGATTTATTAGAGATGTGCAAAAATGAGTTAGAAAATGAAAACTACGGCTTGAAACGGGTTGCAATTGGGCAGAAAAGGATTAGAAATAGCCAAAATTGGCTTTAAAAATTCTTAGAGAAGAGCAAAATTGGGTTAGAAACGGCCAAAACCGGCTTAACAATGATGAGAGAAGAGCAAAACTGGGGTAGAAATGGCCAAAAATGGCTTAAATCTGGAAAAAAGCTTTGTTAGACAAGGCTAGAAATAGACAAAAAATGACTTAAAATGAGTTCGAAGTGTGTAAAAATTGGTTAGAAATGGTCAAAATTGGCTTAAAATGGGAGGGAAAATAGGCAAAAATAGTTTAGAAAAGGAAAAAGAAAGGCTGAAAATTGGTTAGAAATTGACAAAATTGTTTAGAGAAGGAACAAAATGGCATAAAAGGCGTTGAAAGTGGGCAAAAATGGTTTAGAAAGAGGAAACAATGACTTTATGAGGGTTAGAGAAGTGCAAAACTGGGGTAGAAATGGACACATGTTGAAAAAGGGTTAGAGAGGTGCAATACTGTGTTAGGAATGGACACAAATGGTTAAAAAGTGTTAGATTGGTGGAAAATGGGAAGAAATGGGCAAAAATGACTTAAAACGGGTAAGAGCTTAGCTAGACAAGGCAAGAAATAGCCAAAAGAGACATAAAATAAGTTAGAAGTGAGTAAAAACAGGTTAGAAATGGTGAAAATTGTCTTACAAAGGGTGGGAAATGGACAAAAATTGTTTAGAAAAAGAAAAAAGAAAGGCTGAAAATTGGTTAGAAATTGACAAAATTGTTTAGAGAAGGAAAAAAATGGCATAAAAGGCGTTGAAAGTGGGCAAAAATGGTTTAGAAAGAGGAAACAATGGCTTTATGAGGGTTAGAGAAGTGCAAAACTGGGGTAGAAATGGACACATGTTGAAAAAGGGTTAGAGAGGTGCAATACTGTGTTAGGAATGGACACAAATGGTTAAAAAGTGTTAGATTGGGGGAAAATGGGAAGAAATGGGCAAAAATGACTTAAAACTGGTAAGAGTTTAGCTAGACAAGACAAGAAATAGCCAAAAGAGACATAAAATAACTTAGAAGTGAGTAAAAACAATTTAGAAATGGTCAAAAAACGGCTTAAAATGGGTTGGAAATGAGCAAAAATAGTTTAGAAAAGGAAAAAGAAAGGCTGAAAATTGGTTAGAAATTGACAAAATTGTTTAGAGAAGGAACAAAATGGCATAAAAGGCATTGAAAGTGGGCAAAAATGGTTTAGAAAGAGGAAACAATGACTTTATGAGGGTTAGAGAAGTGCAAAAACTGGGGTAGAAATGGGCACAAATGTTTAAAAAGGGTTAGAGAGGTGCAATACTGCATTAGAAATGGACACAGAATGGTTACAAAGAGTTAGAGAGGTGAATAACAGTGGTAGAAATGGCCAAAGGCTGCTTGAAGGGGGTTAAAAATAGGTTATAAAGGGTTAGATATGGTCAAAGATGGGTTAAGAAGGGATAGAGAAGCCTAAAAATGGGTTAGATATGGCCAAAATTGGGCCCAGATTTATTAGAGATGTGCAAAAATGAGTTAGAAAATGAAAACTACGGCTTGAAACGGGTTGCAATTGGGCAGAAAAGGATTAGAAATAGCCAAAATTGGCTTTAAAATTCTTAGAGAAGAGCAAAATTGGGTTAGAAACGGCCAAAACCGGCTTAACAATGATGAGAGAAGAGCAAAACTGGGGTAGAAATGGCCAAAAATGGCTTAAATCTGGAAAAAAAGCTTTGTTAGACAAGGCTAGAAATAGACAAAAAATGACTTAAAATGAGTTCGAAGTGTGTAAAAATTGGTTAGAAATGGTCAAAATTGGCTTAAAATGGGAGGGAAAATAGGCAAAAATAGTTTAGAAAAGGAAAAAGAAAGGCTGAAAATTGGTTAGAAATTGACAAAATTGTTTAGAGAAGGAACAAAATGGCATAAAAGGCGTTGAAAGTGGGCAAAAAATGGTTTAGAAAGAGGAAACAATGACTTTATGAGGGTTAGAGAAGTGCAAAACTGGGGTAGAAATGGACACATGTTGAAAAAGGGTTAGAGAGGTGCAATACTGTGTTAGGAATGGACACAAATGGTTAAAAAGTGTTAGATTGGTGGAAAATGGGAAGAAATGGGCAAAAATGACTTAAAAACGGGTAAGAGCTTAGCTAGACAAGGCAAGAAATAGCCAAAAGAGACATAAAATAAGTTAGAAGTGAGTAAAAACAGGTTAGAAATGGTGAAAATTGTCTTACAAAGGGTGGGAAATGGACAAAAATTGTTTAGAAAAAGAAAAAAGAAAGGCTGAAAATTGGTTAGAAATTTACAAAATTGTTTAGAGAAGGAAAAAAAATGGCATAAAAGGCGTTGAAAGTGGGCAAAAATGGTTTAGAAAGAGGAAACAATGCTTTATGAGGGTTAGAGAAGTGCAAAACTGGGGTAGAAATGGACACATGTTGAAAAAAGGGTTAGAGAGGTGCAATACTGTGTTAGGAATGGACACAAATGGTTAAAAAGTGTTAGATTGGGGGAAAATGGGAAGAAATGGGCAAAAATGACTTAAAACTGGTAAGAGTTTAGCTAGACAAGACAAGAAATAGCCAAAAGAGACATAAAATAACTTAGAAGTGAGTAAAAACAATTTAGAAATGGTCAAAAACGGCTTAAAATGGGTTGGAAATGAGCAAAAATAGTTTAGAAAAGGAAAAAGAAAGGCTGAAAATTGGTTAGAAATTGACAAAATTGTTTAGAGAAGGAACAAAATGGCATAAAAGGCATTGAAAGTGGGCAAAAATTGTTTAGAAAGAGGAAACAATGACTTTATGAGGGTTAGAGAAGTGCAAAACTGGGGTAGAAATGGGCACAAATGTTTAAAAAAGGGTTAGAGAGGTGCAATACTGCATTAGAAATGGACACAAATGGTTACAAAGAGTTAGAGAGGTGAATAACAGTGGTAGAAATGGCCAAGCTGCTTGAAGGGGGTTAAAAATAGGTTATAAAGGGTTAGAAATGGTCAAAGATGGGTTAAGAAGGGATAGAGAAGCCCAAAAAATGGGTTAGATATGGCCAAAAATTGGGCCCAGATTTATTAGAGATGTGCAAAAATGAGTTAGAAAATGAAAACTACGGCTTGAAACGGGTTGCAATTGGGCAGAAAAGGATTAGAAATAGCCAAAATTGGCTTTAAAATTCTTAGAGAAGAGCAAAATTGGGTTAGAAACGGCCAAAAACCGGCTTAACAATGATGAGAGAAGAGCAAACTGGGGTAGAAATGGCCAAAAATGGCTTAAATCTGGAAAAAAGCTTTGTTAGACAAGGCTAGAAATAGACAAAAATGACTTAAAATGAGTTCGAAGTGAGTAAAAATTGGTTAGAAATGGTCAAAATTGGCTTAAAATGGGAGGGAAAATAGGCAAAAATTGTTTAGAAAAGGAAAAAGAAAGGCTGAAAATTGGTTAGAAATTGACAAAATTGTTTAGAGAAGGAACAAAATGGCATAAAAGGCGTTGAAAGTGGGCAAAAATGGTTTAGAAAGAGGAAACAATGACTTTATGAGGGTTAGAGAAGTGCAAAAACTGGGGTAGAAATGGACACATGTTGAAAAAAGGGTTAGAGAGGTGCAATACTGTGTTAGGAATGGACACAAATGGTTAAAAAGTGTTAGATTGGTGGAAAATGGGAAGAAATGGGCAAAAATGACTTAAAACGGGTAAGAGCTTAGCTAGACAAGGCAAGAAATAGCCAAAAGAGACATAAAATAAGTTAGAAGTGAGTAAAAACAGGTTAGAAATGGTGAAAATTGTCTTACAAGGGTGGGAAATGGACAAAAATTGTTTAGAAAAAGAAAAAAGAAAGGCTGAAAATTGGTTAGAAATTGACAAAATTGTTTAGAGAAGGAAAAAAATGGCATAAAAGGCGTTGAAAGTGGGCAAAAATGGTTTAGAAAGAGGAAAACAT